>NC_041215.1:73925026-73939069 GCF_002837175.3 Physeter macrocephalus | reverse complement strand
AAATCATATCAAGCATCTTTTCTGACCACAACACTATGAGATTACAAATGAATTACAGGGGAAAAAAACGTAAAAAACACAAACACATGGAGGCTAAACACTATGTTATTAAATAACAAAGAGGTCACTGAAGAAATCAAAGGGGAAATAAAATAATATCTAGAAACAAGTGACAATGACAACATGACAATTCAAAACCTATGGGATGCAGCAAAAACAGTTCTAAGAGGGAAGTTTATAGGTATACAAGCCTACCTTAAGAAACAAGAAAAATCTCAAATAAACAATCTAACCTTACATCTAAAGGAACTAGAGAAAGAAGAACAAACAAAACGCAAAGTTACTAGAAGGAAAGAAATCATAAAGATCAGAGCAGAAATAAATGAAATAGAAATGAAGGAAACGATAGCAAAGATCAATAAAACTAAATGCTAGTTCTTTGAGAAGGTAAACAAAATTGATAAACCATTAGTCAGACTCATCAGAAAAAAAGGGAGAAGACAAAATCAACAGAATTAGAAATGAAAATAGAAAATATGAATAGACCAATCGCAAATAATGATATTGAAACTGATTTAAAATCTTCCAACAAACAAAAGTCAAGGACCAGATGGCTTCACAGGTGAATTCTATCAAACATTTAGAGAAGAACTAACACTCGTCCTTCTGAAACCCTTCGAAAAAACTGCGGAGGAAGGAATACTCCCAAACTCATTCTATGTGGCCACCGTCACCCTGATACCAAAACCAGGCAAAGATAGTACAGAAAAAGAAAATTCCAGACCAATATCACCGATGAACATAGATGCAAAACTCCTCAACAAAATACTAGCAAACAGAATCCGACAGCGCATTAAAAGGATCATACACCATGATCAAGTGGGATTTATCCCAGGGATGCCGGAATTCTGCAGTATATGCAAATCAATCAGTGTGATACTCCATATTAACAAACTGAAGAATAAAAACCATATGATCATCTCAATAGATGCAGAAAACACTTTTGAGAAAATTCAACACCCATTTATGATAAAAATTCTCCAGAAGGTGGGCATAGAGGGAAGCTACCTCAATATAATAAAGGCTATATATGACAAACCCACAGGAAACATCATTCTCAATGATGAAAAACTGAAAGTATTTCCTCTAACATCAGGAACAAGACAAGGATGTCCACTTTCGCCGCTGTTATTCAACATAGTTTTGGAAGTCCTAGCCATGGAAATCAGAGAAGAAAAGGAAATAAAAGGAATAAAAATTGGAAAAGAAGAAGTAAAACTGTCAGTGTTCACCGATGACATCATAACTATACATAGAGAATCCTAAAGGTGCCACCAGAAAACTAGTAGAACTAATCAATGCATTTGGTAAAGTTGCAGGATACAAAATTAATGCACAGAAATCTCTTCCATTCTAATACACTAATGATGAGAAATGAAGGAAACACTGCCATTTACCTAGGGAGACAAAAGACCTGTATGCAGAAAACAATAAGACACTGTTGAAAGAAATTAAAGATGATACCAACAGATAGAGAGATATACCATGTTCTTGGATTGAAGAATCGATATTGTCAAAATGACTATACTACCCAAAGAAATCTACAGATTCAATGCAATCCCTATCAAACTACCAGTGGCATTTTTTACAGAACTAGAACAAAAAAATCTTAAAATTTGTATGGAGACACAAAAGACCCCGAATAGCCAAAGCAGTCTTGAGGGGGAAAAAAATGGAGCTGGAGGAATCAGACTCCCAGACTTCAGACTATACTACAAAGCTACAGTAATCAAGACAATATGGTACTGGCACAAAAGCAGAAACATAGATTAATGGAAGAAGATTGAAAGCCCAGAGGTAAACCCATACATCTATGGGCAACTAATCTATGACAAAGGAGGCAAGGATATACAGTGGAGAAAAGACAGTCTCTTCAGTAAGTGGTGCTGGGCAAACTGGACAGCTACATGTAAAAGAATGAAATTAGAACACTCCCTAACACCATACACAAAAATAAACTCAAAATGGATTAGAGACCTAAATGTAAGACCGGACACTATAAAACTCTTAGAGGAAAACACGGGAAGAACACTCTTTGATATAAATCACAGCAAGATCTTTTTTGATCCACCTCCTAGAGTAATGGAAATAACAACAAAAATAAACAAATGGGACTTAATGAAACTTAAAAGCTTTTGCACAGCAGAGGAAACCATAAACAAGACGAAAAGACAACCCTCAGAATGGGAGAAAATATTTGCAAACGAATCAATGGAGAAAGGATTAACCTCCAAATATATAAACAACTCATGCAGCTCAATATTAAAAAAACAAACCACCCAATCCAAAAATGGGCAAAAGTCCTAAACAGACATTTCTCCATAGAAGACATACAGATGGCCAAGAAGCACATGAAAAGCTGCTCAACATAAGTAATTATTAGAGAAATGCAAATCAAAACTACAATGAGGTATCACCTCATACCAGTTAGAATGGGCTTCACCAGAAAATTTACAAAGAACAAATGCTGGAGAGGGTGTGGAGAAAGGGGAACCCTTTTGCATTGTTGGTGGGAATGTAAATTAATACAGCCACTATGGAGAACAGTATGGAGGTTCCTTAAAAAACTAAAAATAGAATTACCATATGATCCAGGAATCCCACTGCTGGTCATATACCCAGAGAAAACCACAATTTAAAAAGACACATGCATCCCAGTGTTCATTGCAGCACTATTTACAATAGCCAGGTCATGGAAGCAACCTAAATGCCCATCGACAGACGAATGGATAAAGAAGACGTGGTACATACATAGAATGGAATATTACTCAGCCATAAAAAGGAACCAAACTGGGTCATTTGTAGAGACGTGGATGGATATAGAGACTGTCATACAGAGAGAAGTAAGTCAGAAAGAGAAAAACAATTATCGTATATTAACACATGTATGTGGAACCTAGAGAAATGGTACAGATGCATCGGTTTGCAGGGTAGACATTGAGACACAGATGTAGAGAACAAATGTATGGACACAAATGGGGGAAAGCCGTTGGGGGGGGTGGGAGTGGTGTGATGGATTGGGCGATTGTGATTGACATGTATACACTGATGTGTATAAAATTGATGACTTAGAAGAACCTGCTGTATAGAAAAATAAATAAAATTCAAAAATTAAAAAAAAATTAATAGTCCTTTTTCCTAATTGTTTAGCCATAATTAAAATGCCTATATTTCATCTGCTGCTTTTCATCTTTTTCCTACCCACCTTTGGGCAGTGTTGTCCCCTCCTCTCTGTCATTTACAGTCTGAGCTTCACTGCAGCAGCCCCTCAGAGTTGTTGCACATAAGACCTATCTTATCTGCATTCCATCAGCTGCTAGCAGGGCTATACCATGTGTAGAAGAGCTGTGGTGTCTTCTTAAACCATGGCTTCATTTTGTGTTGCATAATAGATCTTATATTCACTCTTTAAGTGGGCCTGTCAGTGTTGAGAGTGCTCTGATTTTACTGGCACTGTTAATATAGGCACTTGTTTCTACCATCCTCATAATGCTGGTTTCTTTGGTGCACAATACTGGAAAGTGTGGGGCAGTGTCACATGTTCTGGTGGCAGGATGGATGTATGAGCCTTCAGCATACCCTAGTTCAGAGTTGTGCCCAGGACTCCTGAATTAGCTGATAATCTTGCAACTTGAAAGATGGCTAAAATGTAGATGGTGCCTCTTGGCTTCTGGCAGAGGCAAACACAAATATTCTTTGAAGGAACCTTTCCTCCAAATATAAATAAAACATTAAAAAATAAAGAACTAGGGACTTCCCTTGTGGTCCAGTGGTAAAGAATCTGCCTTGCAATGCAGGGGACGTGGATTTGATCCCTGGTCAGGGAACTAAGATCCCACATGCCGCGGGGCAACTGAGTCCACATGCCACAACTACTGAGCTCACACACTTCAACTAGAGCCAACGTGCCACAAACTACAGAGCCCACGTGCTCTGGAACCTGCGTGCCACAACTACATAGCCCACATTCCCTGCAGCCTGTGCACCACAACTAGAGAAGAGAAAACCACATGCAACAACTAGAGAGAAGCCCGCGTGCCACAGCCAATAGCTTGTGCTCCCCAGCGAAAGATCCTGCATGTCTCAACGAAGATCCCGCATGCCACAACTAGGACCCAGTGCAGCCAAAAACAAATAAAATAAATAAATAATAAATAAATCTTTAAAAAGAATAAACAACTAATTTAGGTAGCACCCCCCAATGAAATTCACAGATGTTGGAATTATCTATATTATGCATTTTATTAAAAAATCATATATGAAATGTTTAAAGAAATAAAAAATATAGGATCGTTAAAAAGGAACAAGCAACACAATATCAAAAGTGACCAGCAGATCTGAAAAAGAAACAGATTTTAGAAATGAATCTTATAACTGTTAATTAAAATAATAAAAATAACCAAACAAATAAATAAAAACCATCGGTGGAAGGTCTTAGATGAAAAAATATTTGGTGATTAGACAGATTAGACACAGATGAGAACTGCCAAATTGAAGAAATTACTGAGAATGCAACATGGAGAGATAGGAAGATGAAAATTATCTGACAGGTTAATAATGTTCGGGATAGAATGAGACATTATGACATAAATCCAGTCATAGCCTCAGAGGAACATAGTAGAGAAATACAGGAGAGGTAATCGCTTAATAATTTTGCAGAAGATTTGAAACATAGCAGTCCACAGAAACAGGAAAAGTATTGTGAACCCTGAAAATAAATGAAATCTGCACTTTGGTATTTTGAACTAAGATTGCAGAACCCCAGAGATAAAAGGAAGATCTTAAAGTGAGCTAGAGAAGTAGAACAGATCACCTATAAGGGAATAATAATAACCCGACCGACAGCAGACACCTCAGTAGGAACAATCAAAGCCTGAAGACAGAGGAATCAGTTAATATCTTCAAAGTTTTGAGAGAAAATTAAAAATTTCTGAGACTGAAGATGAAATGAAGCCATTTTAAAATTATCAAAAACAGAAAATTTATACTTAATTAACCTGCATTAAAGGAACATTCGGGAAGAAGAAAAGTGAAAACGAACTAAGCATCAAACTTGAACTAGGAAAACAGCAATGTTAATATGAAAACAGTGGAAGGAAGGAATGATAAAGGCATGAGAAAAAATTAGTGAAATTTGAAACAAAAAAGATATCACAAATTAAACTACAGTTTTAGCAGAGATTAAAAAGAAACTATAATACTATGAATTACTGTATGCCATACATGTAGAGGAGATGGATAAATTCTAAGAAAAATGTCACTGAACAAAATTAAGGTAAGAAAAAAGAAGAAAAATTGAGTAGTCTTACAGGTTAACAGACAGGACAGATTATTGTTTATTATTTCTATTACCTTAAGTAAATTCTAACAAAGGGTGTATACGAATTTTAGGTAGAAAAACTATAAAACTTATTGGAGGATTTTGAAGAAAACCTAATAAATGGACAGGCAAACCATGCTCATCAGTAAGAAGACTCAGCATAATGAAGAAGCCAGTCATCCTCAGGTTGATTGATGGAGTCAGTGCTCTTCCACATCAGATTTTCTACAAAGACTTCAGAGAAACGTTATTCCAAAATTTATTTGAAGAACTAAGGCCTAAGAATATACAATGTAGCTCAATAAGACATTGTGATATTGGGGATAGACAGGTGATCAATGGAATAAAATAAAGAACTCAGAAACAGACCCTTGGTAAATGGCAGAGATGTATTGCAGATCTGAGTGGAAAGAGGGAATAATTAAGTAAATGTTTCTGGGACAAGATATACATCCCTATGGAAAACAGTTCTTTTTCTGTCAATACACAAATGTATAACTTCATTCCTGACTAACCAGAAATTTAATGTACAGGCAAAACTTGAAAACTTCTAGAAAAAGAAAACATACTACTTTGGAGCAGGGAAGTTTTTCTTAAAGTAAGATTCGAAAGGTCTATCCATGAAAGAAAAGACTGTCACCTACATTAAAGTTAAGGACAACTGTTAATCAGAGGGCACCATTAATGTAATAGAAAGACAAAGCTCAGGGACTTCTCTGGTGGCACAGTGGTTAAGAATCCTCCTGTCAATGCAGGGGACACGGGTTCGATCCTTGGTCCGGGAAGATCCCACGTGCCGCAGAGCAACTAAGCCCGTGCGCCACAACTACTGAGCCTGCGCTGTAGAGCCCGTGAGACACAAGCACTGAGCCCACGTGCTGCAACTGCTGAAACCTGTGTGCCTAGAGCCCGTGCTCTGCAACAAGAGGAGTGAAGCCGCTGCAATGAGAAGCCCGTGCACTGCAACGAAGAGTAGCCCTCACTCGCCACAACTAGAGAAACGCCGCGCGAAGCAACGAGGACCCAACGCAGCCAAAAAAAAAGAAAAAGACAAACCTCGAACTGGGAAAAGATATTTTTAAGACATACAACAGACAAGTGATTTATGTGTAAAATATACAAAGAACTTCTTCAGATCAGTAGAAAAATGAACATAAACACACAAGCAGGCATTTCCCAGATGAATAAATATTGAAAACAAGTGCCCCAGAAACATATCAAAAGATGCTCAACATCATTAGTATTCAACAAAATGTAAACCAGAAAAGCAATGAGGTACCGTTGTATCCCTATTAGATCAGCAAAAATTAAGAAGCCTGGTAATTCCATGTTTTGTTCGGGATGTAGACCTACTGCACCTCTTATAAATAGCTGGTGGGAGTGAAAAGTAGTACAACCAATTTGGAAGAGAATGTGGCACCTTGTTATAAAAGTTGTTTCTACGTCCTGTAGCCCAGCAATTCTACACTTAGGGAATTCTATATCCAGAAAACCTTTTGCACACCCATGCCAGTAGACATGAGAATGTTCAGAACAACTGTGCCTGTAATTGTAAACACAAGAAAATAACCCATATGTTCTTACATAGGAGAGTGAATAAATGTTGTCTACATGCACATCAGAAATCATATAACAGTGAAATTCAGCAGCGTAGATGAGCCTCAGAATTTAATATTGAGTGAAAATAGGCAAAATGCAGATGACTAGTCAGAACAATACCATTTTTATAAAACTTAAAAACAAGCAAAACTAAACGATATATGTAGAGATATGTATTTGAGATAATATTGTTTAAAAAAGAAATAAATGACAACAGAAGTTTTGTGGTAGTGACCAGGACTGGGACAGGGGAGGAACAAGTGTCAATGTAGCAGTATTTTAAGTTGGATATTATTATGTGTTATAACTTATACATATGGCACATATGTTCATTTGTATGTATCAAAAATCATATAACAACAAGATAAAGAGCCAGACAACCTGGGTTCCTGTTATGGTACTTCTGTTCACTAATGGTTCAACCATGGACAAGTTACCTAACCTCTTAAAAGATCAGTTTCCTTATCTGAAAAATGGGGTGATAGCAATGGTACTTATATCATTGAGATGTTGTGATTATTAAATGGGACTCCACAAGGCTTGTTAGTGCCAAATACAGAGTAAGTGTGCAGTATATTTAGCTTTTATTTCATTATCTTATTCTTAAAACATGATATGTGATGATAAATACTTCACCTAGAATTAAAGTAGACAGTGTTCCCACAGAGAATGCAGTTCTGATCGTACGGCAGAAATGAGATGTTCACAATATGCATTTAAATATGCATAAATAATACATATTGATTTACTCAGAAGGGTTAATGAGTTTAGTAGAGATTCCTTGACGTGACAGACCAAAGAAGAGGTCTTCTGGAAGGAGGAGCAACTTTTATGCCCTCTAAGTCTTGTAAATTCTGGAATATTAGCAAAAGTGTTCCATCATTTCTTAAGTACAGTGAGAGAACATTAGAGAAAGGCCGTTTTCCAAAAGTGGGTCACAGGTTGATACACCATGGGGTCAAGACATCCCCAAACAGACATCCCATTGTGCTCTTAGAAGTAATCACATTTAACTTCAGTGGGTATGAATGGAGCTCAGTAAATCCAGAAGACTTTTTTTTTTTTTTTTTTTTTTTGCGGTACGCAGGCCTCTCAATGTTGTGGCCTCTCCCGTTGCGGAGCACAGGCTCCGGACACGCAGGCTCAGCGGCCATGGCTCACGGGCCCAGCCGCTCTGCGGCATGTGGGATCCTCCCGGACCGGGGCACGAACCCGTGTCCTCTGCATCGGCAGGCGGACTCTCAACCACTGCGCCACCAGGGAAGCCCGACATTTTATAATGTAAAATGCAATTTGAATTCCAACGGATAATTTAAAGTGGCATGTATATTCTGTAGTAAGTAGGATTTTGCCAGGGCTGTTGAAACAGTTGTGCTAGAATTAGAAAGAGAGCATTTAAAATTTGGTTGGTTTGAAAATGTTTTGACTGCACACATTGGGAAGCACTAAACTGGATTTGTCAAGAATGGCATTATTGGTGGAAGAGCAGAAGTCACTGTATAAAGTGGCCTGTTACCCTGAGCGTAGGAAAGTATAAAAATTTTTATGTGTGGTCACAAGGCATATCACTATGAACAGTGTTATAGTAGCTATTACCACTCGGATTAATATGGAATGTGAAAATGTGTAAAATTTCCAATAATGCCCCAATGTTTGGTTATATTTACACATATTTTCATTTTACTATTCAGTGTAACTGTGGCAGAGAAAAGGCCACATATTTCACGAAGCAGTCTGTTGCAAAGTTCAACATAGGTACATAGATGTAAAGTGATTTTTTTTTTTAAGGTGAGCTAGCAAGTCAGTCCAGATTTCCTTTATTTTGTGGCAACTCCCTGATGAGGAATGTTTGAACTAATTCCACATTTAAATGCTTTACAGAGGCTGACAAACTGATATGTTGTGTGTACCGTGAATGCAGTATAATTATCCTTCTGTCTTTTAGGACAGGTGCTTTCTTCTTTCAACTAGGCACATGGTAAGTGAGGTGACTCACTCTGAAAAGCTCCAGATTCCTAAAATCTTTCAAGAGGTTTTCCTATAGTAGGTCCAGTCCAAGACCTATGGGTTTTTAAAAGACCAATTCATCATGATGTGAAGTTCTTCATCTGCGAATTAGACTCAGAAAAAAAGCAAAGTCTAGAATATTTGAGAACAAGACCTGAGGATAAAATCATAGTCACCTCTGAGGTCCAGTTTAATAGCCCTGAAGTTAATTAACGATTATTTTAAAAGTATTTTGTAAGCAGTGCCGTTGATGCTAAATAGATGTTTATGGTAAAATAATCAACTGAGATAGTTTTTTACATTTAAAGCTGTCATATGAGACAGCTGCCCTTCTCCAGGTGACTCATATATTGTAAAAAAAAGCAGATCATCAAAAACGATTCCTTTAGTTTTTTTTGAGTGAGTTTTGTATTATGTATTACATGTAATTCTGGATTATAGTTTAAGATTCAACCTAGGTGCGACTCAATCCGGGATATAATCTGTTCTTTTAAATTTTAGTTCTAACGTAGGTATAGTCAATAGGAGAGGAAGTATTGATAACAACAATAACAGTAACAGGAATAATAACCATGATAGCTAATCTCTATTGAGTTCAAACTAGGCAAATACTGTGCTAAGTGCCTCACTGACATCTCACTGAATCATTGCGTAATCCTTATAAGGCTTGTACTGTTCTATCTCCATACTGCAGATGAGGGAACTGAGGTGCGTAAAATGTGATTTTATGTGGAATCTCACTGCTGGTAAGTGTTAGGGTGGGGATGTGTACAGAGGCAGCCTAGCTCTAAAGCTGATGTTTAAAAAGAGTATGCAGTTCCGCCTCCACACTGAGCATCATTACTTTACAGATATATTGGAGCCTTGATATATCACTGTTTGCAAGGTCTGTACACCAGGACTGCAAGGCAAGACTGCCTTAAACGAAACCATCATTGTTCTTTAAAAGAAGACGGAATTCTTATCTTGAATTTCATTGCTAAAGTGAGGTTCTGGAATAAACGTAGCCCTTCAGTAGGACACAGACGATTTCATTTCTCTCAGAATTGGAGTCATTCCTCACACAAAGTTTTGCCCTTTTGGTTATGAAGCCTGCAAACCCTGGCTTTAAAAATTTCAATTAAATGTGTACATCTGGGCTTCCCTGGTGGTGCAGTGGTTGGGGGTCCGCCTGCCGATGTAGGGGACGCGGGTTCGTGCCCTGGTCTGGGAGGATCCCACGTGTCGCGGAGCGGCTGGGCCCGTGAGCCATGGCCACTGAGCCTGCGCGTCCGGAGCCTGTGCTCCGCAGCAGGAGAGGCCACAACAGTGAGAGGCCCGCTTACCGCAAAAAAAAAAAAAAAATGTGTACATCTTCACACAATCCCTCTAAGACATGATTGGTATTTCCTGTAGATGTAAGCTCCTCTAGGAAATGGTGTTTGCTTATTTAAAAATTTCCCTTCAGTTTTCCAGGTTTTATGGCTGCACTGTGTCAGCGTAAGCTTGCCTTTGAAATCGATTTATAAGCCCAGATTCCCTTTCCCAAGACCTTTTATTTCTATGCCAATTAGATAATGTCGTATTGTGGGGATTTTCTGAAGTATGCCCACTGAAACAAGGCAGCCATCTGCCTTTCCAAGGTCTGATCTGCTGACTTCCGTTGTTTTATAAAATGACTTCAAGGTACCTGCGTGGGCCGGAACTGGTTTGCAGTTTGCTGAATCGTTGAGTTATGTTGTCCCTAATGGAGCCCAGGTCTTGTTCTGTTCCCAGTGAGCTTCAGGTTGGAGGGGGGAGCACAGGAAGCTGTGAAGTTCATCGGAATGAGTAAGGTGGACTGAGTTCTCTTTCTCATGTTAATGAGTTTTCTGGCCATAATTAGAGGTTATAATGAAGAAGCACTTTGAAAATCCAACCTACCTACCACTGTCAGAATCACCTTTTAAAAATAGTTTTTCACATGTTTATCTGCCCAGTACGAACACAGATTCTTAGTTTTCACTCATTTTAACCCAGAAAGGCAGCATATTATATAGTTCTTTGCGTTGGGTTTTTTTCACTGAACATATTTTCATGTGTGTACACAACTTCCCCATTCCTTTGTATTGCTACATAATATTCTATTACGAGGCATATTATAATTTATTTAACCAGTTCCCTATTGTTGGAAATCTGGGTAAGTTTCTAAACTTTTGCCATCACAAGCATTGCTTCATTAATTATTCTTGTATACATGTCATTTTGCATGTATTTAAGTTTTTCTGTAGGTTAAATACTCAAAACTAGAAATGCATGATCAAAGGGTGTATGTGTATGTCATGTGGGTAGATATGGCCCAGTCGTCTTCCAAACCGTCATGATTTTTAGACCCCTCACCTCTCATTGCTCTGCAGTCAGAATGCTAGGCTTCAGCTAAACTAATTAGGAGCCCTAGTTAGTGGCCCCGGAAAACTTGATAAAGATTTTCACCTATTTTCTGACTTTCTCAAAACATCCTTTCCTTCTCTTCCTTCCACTCCACACCTTCACAAATCCTTCCCAAACACACAGGAAACCCTCCTCTCTTATGGGCTCACAGCCTCACAGTTTATGTTGCTTTTCTTTTCTGAATGTTTATGGCGTGTACACACTGTACTCATTTCGAAACTCCATCTTATACTACTTACAACTTAATTGCTTCTTTGGCAATGTCTGGCCTTCCCAGCAGGTTTATCAGCAGGATGAGGGCTCTTAGCTTTCTTCTTCACATTTTGTTTACTTCTTAATGCCTAGGACAGTGCCATTGTGGGGTTCTTTTCTAATCTTCTGAGGAAAACAGATTTATTGTTTTGGTTAAAAACACCTGCTTTTTATGAGGAAAAAAATGGTACGAAAAAGTGCCAGATATAGAAAAACTCCCTGAACTGTCACTATCCAGAGATAGCTACTCTTGACATGTTGTCACGCATCCAGTTCTCTCTTGATGGATAAATATACAGATCTACATATAGATGTGCACCGTTTTGCACGTGACCTCACACTGTTCCAATAATTAAGTACCTTGCTTTTCTTCAATAGAAGATTTAGATCTTTCCCCATGTCAACTGGTATGGTTCTATATAATTTTTAATGGCTATATAGTAGTTGTTTCTACACACATACGGTAGTTCATTTAACCAGTACTGAACTGATTGACGTTTGTGGTTTATAGTTTTCTCTCTGAGTCAGTGCATCTGTCAGTACTAGTGTGATGATCTCTTTAGGTAAGGTAAAGTCTTGGAAATGAAAAAACTGTGTTAAAGCATGGGTAAATCTTATGGGATCTAAATAATTACTCATAGAATAGAAGAAAGTTTAAAGCAGTGTTGAGTACTTTTTCCTAGGCAGCTGTCAAATTCTGATAGTTAGCTGTGGCCTTCAGTACAGCATTCAGTCATCAAAAAGTGTTGTGAAATATTAGACATAAATAAAAGGAAAAAAAAATCTCAAAGAGGTACTCTAGGAGAAATAACCTTTGCATGTATTCATGAGTGTACAAATGAATCATTGCTTTCTGCCTTTTATCCTGCTGGGCAGTGACTAGCTGTCTTTCTCCTTCCCCAAACTATTTTGGAAAGCTTGTCTAATTTAGAATATTATAAAAGCATTTTCTCTCCTGCCAAGGTACAGGGAAGAGCAGTGTTTTCTGTTTCTTGGAGAATAGTTTGCTTAGGAAAGTACACAATCTGATGAAAGAGCCTGCAGCTGTGGGCTATTTTGAAGCCTACTTTAAAACACTTTGATATGTTTCTTTACTCCTGCACTTTATTTCAGAAAAGATTTGAGATGGTTTACAAAGTTGAAAACAATGGGCTAGATAAAATTTATTTGATAGATGAGAAAAAGGAGGTAAAGGGAAAATGAGGGTAAGAAAGTGCATAGAAAGCCAAGAGTAAGGATAGTTCACAAAATACACAAGCAAGATGAAATTGCTATCTTTGGCATTGTAGAATAGTTGCACGTGGGCAGTTTTGTATGGTTCAACCAAAATATTAAGTCATGTGTACTTGTTCCAGACGGGCCTCAGGTTTGGCCCTGAGCTGGCATGTGGGACTGTAGCCTCATCGTTGTTATGATTGGAACACAACCCTCCTACTCAGAAGAAGTCAAATATTCCTGATATTGAGGCCAAAGTGAAAATTCACCTAGAGAGGAGATTTTTAAACAGTGTAAATTCATGAACCCAGAATATCACAGCTGGAAAGGCCTTAAGAGGCCGTCCTGTTCAACCTTCTTAGGATTGTTTGAGGCCTTGTATTGGCCTTGTAGTTGTGTAGTGCTTTTCAGGGGACTCTGGAGGGAACAGTCTTCATGTGACCTGACCTTGAGTCAGTTGCTTCACCTCTCCAATCCACAGTTTCTTTGTGTACCAAATAGGAGTAAGGACTGGTTCTTACCTCATGAGGTTGTCATGAGGATTAAGATAATGCAAGGGAGGGAAATGCAAACGAAAACCAACCACAATGAGATACTACTTGGTGCCCATCAGGATGGCTGTAACCAAAAAGACAGACGATAAGTGTTAGTGGGGCTGTGGAGAAACCAGAACCCTCATACACTACTGGTGGGAATGTAAAATGGCAGCTGCTTTGGAAAACACTATGGTAGTTCTTCAGAAGGTTAACATATAATCCAGAAATGCCGCTCCTAGGTGTGTACTGAAGAGAAAACACCAGAACTTGTATACAAATATTCATAGCAGCATTATTCATAAGAGCCCAAAGTGGAAACAACCCAAATGTCATCAACTAAGGAATGGAAAAAAGGACAATATACTGCATGATTCTATTTATATGAAATGACCAAAAAAAGGCAGATCATTAGAGACAGAAGGTAGATTAGTGGTTGTCTTGGGCTGGAGGCTATGGGGGAAATAGGGAATAACTGCTAGGGACATGGGGTTTCTTTTGGGGGTGATAAAATTTTTCAAAAGTTGATTGTGGTGATGGTCACTCTGTGACATGTACTCTTTTTTTTTTTTTTGTGGTATGCGGGCCTCCCTCTGCTGTGGCTTCTCCCGTCGCGGAGCACAGGCTCCGGACGCGCAGGCCCAGCGG
>NC_041215.1:73892881-73924976 GCF_002837175.3 Physeter macrocephalus | reverse complement strand
GTCGCGGAGCACAGGCTCCGGAGGCGCAGGCCCAGCGGCCATGGCTCACGGGCCCAGCCGCTCCGCGGCACGTGGGATCCTCCCAGACCGGGGCGCGAACGCGGTTCCCCTGCATCGGCAGGCGGACGCGCAACCACTGCGCCACCAGGGAAGCCCTGTACTCTTTTTTAAAAAAAATATTTTTATTTATTTGTGGCTGCATTGGGTCTTTGTTGCTGCGCACGGGCTTTCTCTAGTTGTGTTGAGCAGGGGCTCCTTTGCAGCCTGCGGGCTTCTCATTGCCGTGGCTTCTCTCTTTTTTTTTTTTTTAACATCTTTATTGGAGTATAATTGTTTTACAATGGTGTGTTAGTTTCTGCTTTATAACAAAGTGAATCAGTTATACATATATCCCCATATCTCCTTCCTCTTGCGTCTCCCTCCCTCCCTCCCTATCCCACCCCTCTAGGTGGTCACAAAGCACGAAGCTGATCTCCCTGTGCTATGTGGCTGCTTCCCACTAGCTATCTATTTTACATTTGGTAGTGTATATATGTCCATGCCACTCTCTCACTTTGTCCCAGCTTACCCTTCCCCCTACCCGTGTCCTCAAGTCCATTCTCTAGTACGTCTGCGTCTTTATTCCCGTCTTGCCCCCAGGTTCGTCATGACCTTTTTTTTTTAGACTCCATATATATGTGTTAGCATACGGTATTTGTTTTTCTCTTTTTGACTTACTTCACTCTGTATGACCGACTATAGGTCCATCCACCTCACTACAAATAACTGAATTTCGTTTCTTTTTATGGCACAGTGGCTTCTCTTGTTGTGGATCATGGGCTCTAGGTGCGCGGGCTTCGGTAGTTGTGGCACGTGGGCTCAGTAGTTGTGGTTCACGGTCTGTAGAGCGCAGGCTCAGTAGTTGTGGTGCACAGGCTTAGTTGCTCCACGGTATGTGGGATCTTCCCGGACCAGGGCTCAAACCCACGTCCCCTGCATTGGCAGGCAGATTCTTAACCACTGCGCCACCAGGGAAGCCCCGACATGTACTCTAAATAGGTGAATTGTATTGTAGGTGAATTATATTATTTATGCATATATGTATATACACACACACACACACACAAAAGATAATGCGCGACAAAGTTCTTAGTGTAGTGCAATAAGCAGTATACTAAGTAAACACTCAATAAATGTAGCCTTTTCTTTTTCAAACAAATGATGAAACTGAGGCCCAGAGAGGTGAAATGCCTTATCCTAATCAGGTGGCTCCCTTGGCCTAAACCGGAAACCGGTTCTCCTGAACCTAAATCAGAGTTCTCTCCTTCTTCAGGAGAGCAGCCGTAGAGACCCCATGGTTCCTTCTAAGGAGATCTTGGATTGTTTTGACTTCAGTTGACCTTCATTTGGCCTTGAACCTTTCCATCTTGAAAAGATTTTTTGAGTTTCCCAATTGTGGATGCAATATAAGCTGTGAAAGAGTCAGCAAAATGTTCAATTAACCATGATAAACTGCTTGAATTGATTCATGGCCCTGCCTGCTATTGACTTCTCAGAGACTGATTAGCCTGGCTCAGTTACCCAGGCACTTGGCTTTTTTTTTTATTTTTTATTTAATTATTTTTGGCTGCATTGGGTCTTCCTTGCTGCGCGTGGGCTTTTCTCTAGTTGCGGTGAGCGGGGGCTACTCTTTGTCGTGGTGCGCAGGCTTCTCGCTGCGGTGGCTTCTCTTGTTGCAGAGCACGGGCTCTAGGTGTGCAGGCTCAGTAGCTGTGGCACGTGGGCTCAGTAGTTGTGGCGCACGAGCTTAGTTGCTCTGCGGCATGTGAGATTGTCCTGGACCAGGGCTTGAACCCGTGTCCCCTACATTGGCAGGCGGATTCTCAACCACTGTGCCACCAGGGAAGCCCCCAGGCACTTGGCTTTTTAACTTTTTCTCCATGCAGCCTGTCTTTAGCCATTTCACTTTTCAAACTTCTCTCTTGAAATAGGCTGGGCAGTCAAAAGCAATGGAGACCCGTCTCTCGAGTTTTCTCAGTAGCAAATCTGGCATAACTTTTGAAGCTGTAGTTTTGGTGTGAGGTGAAATTTGGGTTTCCCATTATAATTTTTTTTTAAATGTTTATGTCATGGTTTTTTTGTTTTTGTTTTTGTTTTTTGGCCACTGCATCTAGGAGTTGACCAGTCATTGTGACATGAAAAAATTATGAAGCTCAGTATCAACCTGATAGTCTCAATCCAGTGAAACTGACAGAGTTTTAGATGATTTGAATTATATCAGTTTGTTGTTGATTAGTGTTAAGGAACATATAAATTATCAATAACTTAAACAATGTGCATGTTTAACTTTGTATAAAGCTTAGGGCTTTAAAGGGTATAGCTGAGGGCTTGACAAATATTGCAGTAAAATGGAAACTTTCTGAAAATTAGATTTCAAGAATACTTAGGTTTCCAGAACAGCTTTCCCTTTAGAAGTAGTTGCGGAATAAAGCAGTAAGACCCTTCTTTGGAGCATAAAAGTAACCTCCAAGTAATAAACATCAATAAAAATTAACAGAGGTTAACTCTTCACATTAACAGCCCCACTCATGTTTGGATTGGTAATTTCATGCTGTAGATGTGAAGGCACACTCTGATATGTTAGGTCACTATTGATTATTATCTATTGGTTGTCTACATTTTAAAAATTTATTGAAGTATAGTTGATTTACAATGTATTAATTTCTACTATACAGCAAAGTGATTGAGTTATACATATATGTTCTTTTTCATATCCTTTTCCATTATGGTTTATTGCAGTATATTGAATATAGTTCCCTGTGCTATAGTAGGACCTTGTTGTTTATCCATTCTATATATAACAGTTTGCATCTGCTAATCCCAAACTCCCAATACATCACTCCTCCACCTCCCATCCCCCTTGGCAACCACAAGTCTGTTCTCTATGTCTGTGAGTCTGTTTCTGTTTTGTAGATTAGTTCGTTTGTAACATATTTTAGGTTCCACATATAAATGATACCGTATGGTATTTGTCTTTCTCTTTCTGACTTATTTCACTTAGTATGATAATCTCTAGGACCATCCATGTTGCTGTAAATGACATTATTATTTTTTTAAATGGCTGAGTAGTATTCCATGTGTATATATACCACATCTTCTTTATCCATTCATCTGTCAGTGGACATTTAGGTTGTTTCCATGTCTTGGCTATTGTGAATAGTGCTTCTATGGACATAGGGGTGCATGCATCTTTTTGAATTATAGTTTTGTCCAGATATATGCCCAAGAGTGGGATTGCTGGTTCATATGGTAATTCTGTTTTCAGTTTTCTGAGGAGCCTCCATACTGTTTTCCATAGTGGCTGTACCAGTTTATATTCTCACCAACAGTATAGGAGAGTTCCCTTTTCTCCACACCCCCTCCAGCATTTGTTATTTGTAGACTTTTTGATGATGGCCATTCTGACCGGTGTGAGGTGGTACCTCATTGTAGTTTTCATTTGCATTTCTCTAATAATTACCGATGTTGAACATCTTTTCTTCTGCCTACTGGCCATCTGTATGTCTTCTTCGGACATGTCAGACATGTCTGTGTAGGTCTTCTGCCCACTTTTCGACTGGGCTGTTTGTTTTTTTGTTGTTGTTGAGTTGTATGAACTGCACCAATTTATATTCCCTTATTGGTTATCTATTGCTGTGTAATAAATTACCCCAAAACGTAGTGACGTAACCTAGCAGCAGCCATTTTATTATTCTCTCTCATGGTTCTGGGGCATGATAGGCTCAGCCAGGTGCATCTTGATGGGCTATCTCATGTAGTTGAAGCCATCAGTGACTAATGGCTTCTTGAGGCTGGTTCACTCACATAGCTGGAAGCAATGAAGATGGCTGTTGTCCGGGACCTCAGCTGGGACCACGCATGGCCTCTTTATGTGGTCTCTCCTTATAGTGACTGGGGTCCAGGACTGAGCTTCCCCAGTGGGCCAGGCAGAAGCTCTATGGCTTTTATGACCTAGCCTTGGAAGCCAGGTAACATTGCTGCTTCTGTGGTTACAGGCTGACTCAGATTCACGAGGAGGGAACATGAACTCTACCTGTCAATGGGATGAGTGTCAATGACGCATTGTAAAAAAGCACATGGGATGGGAAATCTCATGATCATGTTGGAAAACACCATCTGTGTGGTCACTTTTTCAGTAAAAGGCAATAATGGGAGGAGGAGACAAGAAATAAAAAGAAGAACCCGAGGGGTTGGTAGTGGTATGGCAACAGTGAGTTGCATGCAGCAAAAATGAGAGTGGGAGGTAAAGGCAGGAGATGAAACAGTTCAGATAGAGGGATGGGGGAGGCAGGATGGAAGCCCTGGTGCATAGGATGTCCCTGATGCTTATTGGCCCCACAGTCATAGGGTCTACACCTGAGGATGTGCCCTTGATGGTATCTCAGTCATGAGTACAAGGCATATTAACCCATCCCGTTCAGCATCTGGGAGGCAGCAGGCCCACACTCTAGTTGCCGTAATAAGCTGGGCAGGATGGCATGTGGTAAAGTACAATAAGTGTAGTATCAGAATCGCCTTGTGATAGATGGGGATTTCTAGTCTTCCTGTAAGGGGAAGTAAAAGATACTAGTAAAAAAATGATTGTGCAGACCTTGAATGAGAAAATGGACACTTAACAGTTGTCCGTTCTTATTCCCTGTTTCCTTTGCAACAGATGTTTATTTTGATTATTAAAATATGTGCACTTGATAAAAAGGATCAAATATTTATTGGGTGCTTACAGTTTGCTAGGCACTATTCTAGGTTGGGCTATTTGAAGGGTGAAGATGAGTAAATCTAGTGATTACTTTGGATTGTTTTACACAGCTGTTTCAATTACTCTACAGGAATTTTGAGAAAGGGTTAGTGTTAGTGTTAGCTTGCTTTGAGACCTCCAGTAAATCATTTAGCTTCGATGAGACTCTATTTTTCAGACTCTATCTATAGTGCCCATTTGCACAGCACTTGTAGGTGTTGGAGACATGTTTGTAAAATGAAAAGCACACAGAAGCACTTAATAAATGCTGAATTTAGCACCTGTATAGACTGTGATCCCACCAAATGTTCCAAAGCAGAATCATATGACATAAATTCTGGCGTAAATTCAAGCATTTACTGACTGTCTGCCTTCTTTCATTACACTACTCTTGGTTGAACATCTGGAATGTGCCAGAGTACCAGGCTCTGGGGTTCAGGGAAGAGCAAGCTGGGCAAAGTGTCTGTTCTGTGGAACCTAAATAAGGAGGATTCCTCTGTGAAAAGGATCTGAAAATGCATATGACTAGTGAACAGGTGAAATGGCCACATGAGCACATATAGCCAACTGTGTGCATTTTCGGAGGTGGTACTTCTCTTTCAGATAGATACGGTATGGAAGGGGTTTCAGCTGGTTAAAAAGCAGTCAGCAATGATGCAGTAGAACTCTGGCATTTTCAAAGAAGTCATCTCTGAGTGCCTTGTATTGCCTGAATAGTTTCAGAGTGCTGGAGAAATGGTTTACTTGGTGGTACTTGTCAACTTTAACGCAGGCTGGTGTTAGGAGCCCAGGTTTAGTAGGACAAGGACACTAGCATGTGTTAAGAAAGGGCCCTACAATAATAAGTTTAATAGCTTGTTCTCTCTCCCTTGTGGGTATTTTGGGCACAGTTATATCCTATGCAAGATTTTTTTCTATGCTCACTGATTCAACATAGATATTTATAAGAGTATAATTCATAATATAAATATAGAAAAGGTCTCATAAGGGAGTTTATCTTTAACTTAGACATTGTATCATTAATACTTTAGATCTCATTATAACATTATAACCTGAGTCCCACATCTTTCTTCCTGTATGGAGACCTCAGAGGACATTTGTGGCCTGATGCCATCTTCATCCACTCAGTTATTAACAGTGTATATGATGATGAGCTGAAATATCCAAAAACAGTTGTATCAGGCCGGATATTTCTAAGAAAATAGGTAAGTCTACAGCAGGTTTTAAAACTCCACATATTGGGATGTAGTCCACAGTGATTCATTCTCTGAGAATTCTTGATGCTGAGGATATGCCCAGTTTTTGTTTTTTTTCTGGAGTAGAATTCAATACAAATCAACCTTTTTTGAACACCTGCCAAGTTTTGGGGCCCTGGCCTAAAAATGTTTTATACACGTTCTCATTTGTCCTCATAATAAGCTGATGAGGTAGATATTATCACTCAGTTTTGCAGTGAAGAGACAGACACTTAGGATAAGTATTGGCGTCTAGTGGATGGTCAAGTTGGAACTTAGCCTCAGATCTCTCTGATGTAAAACCCCCTTTGTTGGCATCTGCTGTGTTGTACTATCACCTAGAGGAAAAATTCTAATTTCGTCTTTGTTCTTTGCTTTATTTCCCAAATTTTCTATAGTAAATGTGAATCAATTTTATATTCTAGTAATCTCAACCAATACCGTTTAAACATGTATTGTAATGCAGTTAGATTAAAAAACATTTTTGCGTGTGATGTGAAAAATATAAAACTACATGAATCTGAACATTATACCCCTATATTTAGCAATTAGGTATCATAATTAATGCTTAAAATAAAATGTAGTAGACATATAAGTATTAAAGGTTCTGCTTCATTTGTTTTTCTTGGGAAAATAAAACCTATTGATTTAAGATCTTTACCCCCAGATTCTAAATTGATTTTCTTATTTCATTGTCATCGTGTTTAGGGCAAGGACAAGAAAAGCACTTCCTTCCTCTTTGTAGACATTTATGTATACAGAAAGATTATAGGTGATACTTGAGGGAGTTTGATGATTAAAGGAAGAGAGATGCCTGAGTGGCTAGAAGAGTCAGTAAAGTTTCTGATAATAGTGGGGATTTGAGCATTTTTTCCCTTTTCTTTCTCGTGCCCCACCACCATAATTTGATTTTAGGAGCAGTTATCACTACTGTGGGAGACAAATTAATTTAGGTAATTAAATCAGCTAATTTTAGGCTGTTTCTTTAATCCCCCCTCCCCCCATATACGTCCTTTTTGGCAATGAGCTAGTTGCAGTGATCCCTTGGAGGTTTTGCTTCATTTGGTCTTGGGTAGGACCTGACAAGCTGCATTTTTAACAAATGATCTGGGTAAGTTGTATGATTAGGCATATTTGAGAACTCCTGGGTGAGAGGAAAGGCTGCATGAAGATAAGCAGTAGGAAATGAGATTTTAAAGTTGGGTTGGGTCCAGAGCGTGAAGAGCCTTGAATCAGAAGGCATGGGGGCTTCCCTGGTGGCGCAGTGGTTGAGAATCCGCCTGCCGATGCAGGGGACACGGGGTCGAGCCCCGGTCCGGAAAGATCCCACATGCCGCGGAGCGGCTGGGCCCGTGAGCCATGGCCGCTGAGCCTGCGCGTCCGGAGCCTGTGCTCCGCAATGGGAGAGGCCACAACAGTGAAAGGCCCGCGTAACCCCCGCCAAAAAAAAAAAAAAAAAAGGCATGGGTCTGGGAGGTGGAGCTGTAAGCTGTGGGGAGCCAATGAGGGGCACCTTGTGAGCCGGAAACAGCTATAGAAGTCAGATTGGAAGGGGTGGAGAGTAGTGGGCAGCCTGAAGGAGGAGCTGTGGGCTGGCAGAAGCCGTTCAAGACCTCGAGGGATGAGATAATAAGGGTTTGAACTAGAACCGTGACAGAGGTGTAGGGAGGAAGGGACATGAATAAGCACTATTGAAGTGTCAGAGTTGAAAGAGCCTGGCAAATGATGGAGTTGGAAGGCAAGTCACAGAAGGGAGACAACAGAAAGAGATTGAGGCTGTATGGATAGCAGGATGGCAGTTGAGGAGGGAAGAGAGATGCCAGGCTTGTTGGCATCTACTGGAGTTTGAAGTGCCATTGGGGCTTCCATTTGAGTGTGTCCTGTAGGGAGACAGAAATGTGGAGCTCAGGAGAGACTGTGACTGAAGAAGCCGTGCTTTAGCAGTTGTCTCCACATAGATGATTGTGGAAACCATGTGATCAGGTGAGATTGCCAAGGAGGACATTGCAGGGGTGATGGAGAAGTCCTGGGGGAGCAGTTACGGAACAGGTGGAGGATGGAGAGAAGGAAAGTGCTGTCACAGGAGCCAAGAAGGTGGAAGTGGTCAGCAGTCTTGAATTTTGCAGAGAGGGAAAGGAAAATGAGGTCTTCTCAGGACATTGGATTTAGCTCAGTTTTAATAGTAAGGGGAGAAGCTGGACATTCAGATTAATGAGTAAAGAGATGGTGATGAAATGCAAGTGGGTAATTTTTCAAAGCTTGATGGTGAAGGGCAGGAAGAGACCCTCATAGCTTGGGATGTGAGGAGACTTTGAGGTCACTGGAGACTTGTATATATTCCAGAGCTCCATGTGGAGGAGGCATGGTGTGTGTCACAGAGGAATCTAGAGGGCAGTGGTTCCAAAGACACTGACTTTTCATGTATCAAGTTCCAGGACTGTGCTAGGGCTCCAGAGGTAAGACTCAGCCTTCATCTGTAAGTATCCCAAGAGAAGGATGAAAGTTGACAGTATGGATTTGAGCCTGTCTGACTCAGGGGTGGCAGCCCCACAGACGACAGGAGGACTTGGGCAGGAAACGCCAGTGGAGCATCTGGATCAGCGCTCCAATGAAATGACACACAGATGCCGGCCCGTGTCGAGGAGGGCGGAGGGCAAGGTGGCCAAGGACTTCATCGAGGACATGGTGCTTTTGTTGTCCTGTGTAGGATATATGTTCCTTCGCCAGTAGGCAAGGAAGCTTATTGCAAGTTGGGGGCCAACCTGGGCAAATGCTTGGAAATGTATTGGAAGAGCGATTGTCTGTGTGATTGAAGTAGAGGGAAGATACTCACAGGTGAAGCTGGAGGGGTGGACAAGAGCCGGAACAAAAAATGTCATGTGTCTTGATGAGGAGTTTAGGTTTTTACATTTCTTGGTTTTTGTTTTTCTTGATAGCTTTGGGGAACTGTGATAAGAATTTAAGCAGAGATGTGCAGTGATCTAGTTTGCCTTTAGGAAGACTGCCCTGGCAGCAGTGTGGAGGATGGTTTGGGGGCAAGGTTGGTGGCAGCAGCCAGGTTGGAACACTGGTGCTTAGTCCAGGTGAGGATCGGTGGGCACTGAAGGTAGAGCAGGCAGATAACAGGCAGAGGAGACACTTAGGAAGCAGAGTGGACGGGACTGAGGATTTGAAAGATTTTCATGGGGATGGGAGGTTAAGAGGAAGGAAAGGGAGAGGGGGAGATTTCAGGAAAAGGTGAGGTTGACTTCCTTTCTGACATCGAGACTGTTTGGAAGGTAGGAAGAAACATTTACTGGGGGAGATGCTGAATGTGTAGAATGTGGTGAGCTTCGTGGGATGCCTCTTATCAGATGGAGAGGAGAGTAGACCAGTGTCCGTGTCAGCAAATCGTGGGAGAGTGTGGCCTGGAGAGAGAAACATGAACCCTCTCAGCACAGGAGCCATAGCTGAGACCAGTGTAGGCAGAAGATATCCTGGAGTGTGGAGTCCACGCATATGCAAACACACACACACACACACAGAAACTCATGCAGAGCCTCCCGACTCAAGAACTAATGATCCATTTTCTGAATTTTCTGGGTGCCTTCTAACTTTCCAGTCTTAGCTATCTACAGGTTAGACGTTGGACTCTTACTGGCATTAGGCAGAAAGAAAAAAAATGATGGCATCCAAATATATTTAGCTTTACTACTGATTAGCGGATGGGATGAGAGGTTTGGATCCTTAGAAGAAGAGCATCAGATCCCACAATAAAACTTGGATTACTTGTAAAACTCATTTATATTTCAATGCGTGCTCCCACCCCACTCTGTCCCCCGGCCCTTACGAAGGACACTGAAGCTCCAATTAAAAAAAGAAAAAAATTAACCCCATGAGAATATACAATTATGTTCTTTCTTTTTTTTTTTTTTTTTTTTTTGCGGTACGCGGGCCTCTCACTGTTGTGGCCTCTCCCGTCGCGGAGCACAGGCTCCGGACGCGCAGGCTCAGCGGCCATGGCTCACGGGCCCAGCCGCTCCGCGGCATGTGGGATCCTCCCGGACCGGGTCACGAACCCGTGTCCCCTGCATCGGCAGGTGGACTCTCAACCACTGCGCCACCAGGGAAGCCCTCTTATGGTGTCTTTTTAGTTGAAAAAGTGGCATCTAAGTCAGAGCCTGCTTAAGTGGGTATGATGGCGTGGTTTTTAAGAGAGACCCTAATGAGAACTATTACAGATTTAGGAGTGTGGATCGTATATGGGTCTTGTTTAGATCCTGTTTTGAATAAATAACTGAAAAAGACATTTTTGAGACAGTGGGACAACATTGAACATAGACTGATATTTAATTCTACTAAGGAATCATTGGTGATTTTGTTGTTCGTGAAAATACTGTGATCGTGTTTTGAAATGTTCTTCTCTATTAGAGATGTGTGCTGAAGTATTTACAGGTAGAATGATATGAAGTCTAAGGATTGCTTTGAGAATACTGAAGCTTGAAGAGTTGGGGTGTAAAGATGAAATCTCAATGGCAGGACAGTTCGTTTAAAAAAAAAAAAAGCCTTAACAAAAGTGAATGTAGGAAAATGTAGAAGCCGGGAACAGGAGGGAGTTGAAAGTCTGCTTCTCACCCCATTTTGACACTTCTGTGGACACGTGTCCCTCTTTTTGCACGTACAGTGGTAATCTTTTTGCCTTTTTGACCCGAGAATCCAGGAATATGGCACCACCGTTAGATTGGGCTGTTGTGATTGTAACACCGCACCATCCAGGACTCGGGCAGTGGTCTGGGCAGTTCCTATCTCATCCTTCTCAGACACTTGAGCCCCCTGTGGAATAATGACCATGCAGGGTATTCCTTGTCCCCTGTTACATTTTTGAAACTTTTGACTGAGTAAGACATGAGATGTTAAGTTGGGTGGAGTGGTCTGTAAAGACAGATGGAATGGGAGAGAGTAGAGATTTCAATATGAGGTATGTTTTTGCATAGAGACCTTATGATGTAATTGTTGGCTCTTCTTTCTTTTCAGTTCAAATTTGTACTGGAATCAGACTCTTCACTCTTTCAAACCAAAGTTTAAGTCAGTGCTGTGTGTGTATTTTTTGTTTTCTAACTAAACCCCCATCTGAAGTCTCTGCCCTTTGCAGACAGCAGGATAGCGAACTGAGTCCATTACAAAGGGCACACGATTTCAGCGGACCACCACGGACTTGTTTGCTTCTTTGAATTATTCCCAGCACAGTGGGTTGTTAATATGTCATCTGCGAGGCAGATGGGCCCATCCATTTTGATCACCAGCTTTGCTCTTATTTGACGTTTAGAACTATGCCTTTTGTCTCAGGATCTTCAGATGCTTAGAGGAAAGCCCAGAGTTTCCTTGACACCAGCTGCTTCTTTGCTTAAACAGGTGGAAGAAATTAAGCCCTTCAGCTTCCTCATACTCATCTGTTAAGCATGTCACCACAATGACAGGGTCCATGATGGCAAAGGGTAGTAGCTTTCTGAGGACATGATAAAATGCCTTTGAGCTGCAGGTTGAGATATTTTGGCCCAGAACTTTACTGTGTCTGTATGTTTTAGCCAAGGATGACTTACTCGTTCATTTGTCCAACTAACGCGTTTTAAGTATCTGTTATGCATTAGTAGTCTGTATTGGGTGCTGGTTCACAGAGCGGGTTTTCTGTTCACTGCAGCAATTTTCAGGTATGTTCTGACTCTAGGGATTATGGATGTGAGGAGCTAAAAGGGTTTCAGGTTGTAATGGGGTCTTAACTTGCCTTTCCCCCCATATCCCTTCAACAACCCCATGATGCTGTGTCTGCCGCCCCTGACATCCCTCTCCAGGGGAAATGGTGAGAAAAGGATGGGGAGAAGTTCCCTCCTGGTACGAGTTTTGCTTTGGCAAAGCTTTTTTTCGGGCAGCAAAAAAATGTTGTTTATGCATTTAACAAATATATATTTGTCACCTACTAAATAACAGATACTCTAAATATAAGGACTCAGAATAGATTGAACTGTGTCTTACCACCAGGGTATGTGCTTTCCCAGCTCCAGATTTTCTTACATGCTGGAACATCATCTTAATATCTTTGGAATTTCGTAGCAAATACCAGATTAACAAAAACAGCAGAATCTATTACTCTGTGGACATAATATAGAAGAACACAAACTCATCCACTTGGCTAAGGGAAATGTAAAGGCAGAGCACTAACAACCACCAGCTCCTGTCATTACATGTCCTGTGTGTGCAAAAATTTGATGATCATTTCATTGACCAAATAGTTTACTGTAATGGTGAGTCTTTATTCCAGAACTCATTGCATAAAAATCAAACATTAAAAATGTTGGAAATCCTAAATTGTTACACTTGTAATAAATGTGGGTGCACATAAGTTGATCCCATTGTCACGTCAAGGTTTTAGAAGGTTTCATCATTTTCAATCTTGAGAATTTGTTTGATAGCTCATATTTCCATCATTTCGTCCCCTCCTGGAAAAGTCATGTCTTTGAATATTGTTTAGAAGTAGGAAGTGGTTACTTTTACTTTGTTTTATACACTCCCATGTTATTTGAATTTTTAAAAAAAAAAATGTATATCTTTCATTTTTAAATACCTGTTTTTCAACTGATAGCATAGCATCATACATAATAATGATTAAAAATTCAGGACTTCCCTGGTGGCGCAGTGGTTGAGAGTCCGCCTGCCGATGCAGGGGACACGGGTTCGTGCCGCGGTCTGGGAGGATCCCACATGCCGCGGAGCGGCTGGGCCCGTGAGCCATGGCCGCTGAGCCTGCGCGTCCGGAGCCTGTGCTCCGCAACGGGAGAGGCCACAGCAGTGAGAGGCCCGCATACCGCAAAAAAAAAAAATTCAGAAGATACAGAAGTGTGAAGGGTCAGAGGGAACATTTCTTCTCTACTGCTGATGGAGTGAGCAACACCTAGATTAGTGTTTGATTAATAACTGTGGACGGTAGCATAGCCAGGTCATCACCTAAACCCAACCATCACAGTGTGTCTCTCTGCTGCTTGTTAGAATTCTCCTGGTCCTCGTGGTCAGTTCTGCTGCCTGCCTGGAGCTGCGTGCAGTTGGCTGTATGCTCTTCTTTCTCATTCCCACGCCTCCTCCCCCTGCAATTAAGTTAACTTGGTAACTCATTGCTGTATCCAGAGCATCTTTGGCTCTGCTCCACTGCCAAACATTTATTCTCCCTTTTCACTCTTTGGTTTTTCTCATCTGTGTTATTTGTCTTACCAGGACAGATCGTTCCCATTGTTTTCTTTATTAGCTAAAGTCACAGATCAGCTTGGCACCCATTCTAGCAGGAGCTTTCCTTCTCAAAGACAATAGTTACAAAATTGGATGCTGCTTTCTTGGCTTCTGGCTGTTGTTATTGTTCTTTGTCACCCTAACTTGGGGAAGTGCCATATTGGAGGTTTGATAAGACTAAAACAGAATAAGAAATCTAATTACTTTTTGTTTTGTGCTGCTGCTTCAGAATAGCTCCCTTCCAGCTTCCAGAACATTCGCTCTCATGGCATTGCTCTTTCTTGTTGGATTGCCGAAGTTACAAAATTCCATTGTCAGTATCTGAAGAGTGACATTTATCAAATTTGATTCTTTCACACTGGAAACTGTTAAAGCATTATAAGAAGTCGCTACAAGTGTGTCCTTCACTGAACTAGCCCAGTGTTTTGAATTATCATTGAATTATAAGAGTCTTTGTTTCTCTAGAATTTCTTCCAGTTGCCTATAGAACGTTTCAATATTCTCCGTCCTTTATTCTCTCCTTTTACATTCTAAAAAAGGGAATGCCAAATTTTAGCAGAACTAGATAAGCATTGAATTCCAAGCAGTCAAAAAAAAAAAAGTTAATGCAAATCACTGGCAAAAGGTCCAAGATTTAGCTGTAGCCACTTATCTATCATTGATAGAAATGGACTTTTTTCTTCTTGGTATTTTAATGAGTAATAACATGGTCAGACAGAAAAAAATGTGTAAGTATAAATTAAAATCTGAGTGCTCAGATGCCCAGAAAATCCAGTCAGAAAACACTGACCAAGGAGCAAAGTATGGTAGAGCCTGTCATTTGTCGTGGGAAGGGGTATCAAATATGACCTACAAATTTTTAAAGAATTCCTAACTACACAAAAATGGAAATGAAATTCAGTAAATAACCTCATCACCATCCTTATTCTGATGATCTATAGCAGGTTCAGACAATAACAGTCATTTTAATAAGCTTCTGTGGGTCAGGGGTTCGGGATAGTGTTAGCAGGCTGCCTTCTGGTCATGTGCAGCTGCAGTCAGATGGTCAGGCCTTGTCTTCGTGGGTTCCCTCTGGGCTGCCTGGTAGCATGGAGGCCTCAGGGTCGTCAGACTGCTTATCTAGTGGCTGCAGGCATCTGCTGCTCATATTCCAGTGAGCAAGGTGGAAACTGCATCACCTTTTCTGATGCTTTGGTTCTGTCAGTTACAGGCAAGGCACAGACCCACCCAGGTTTAAAGAGAGGACACTGGACTCCGTCTCTTGACAGTGGGGGTGGTAAGATTCTGGAAGAACGCATGAGGCAGGAGGTACTGTTATGGGCATCTTTGGAGAAAAGCAGTCTGCCCTGGTCTACCCTCTGGCCACAATAATTCACATCTCTCCCACATGCAAAATACACTCTGCGCTTCCAAAACCCTCCAGAAGTCTCATCCCATTATGGCTTCAGGCTCAAAGTCAAGGGCCTTGCCCTCTAATCATGTGCCTGACACACACCCAGAACACAACAGGAGGATAGGCCTCTTAAAGGTCTGCCCCAAAGAGGGAAAACCAGAGGCACATGGGACCATGGCAGTTGTGGAATTTGGCCAGTTGCCTGTTGACTGTTCCTCTTCCACTGTTCTCTTTGTCTCTTGGTTCCATGCTCTGGGCTCTTACTTCTACTTTTTAAGTGACCCTTCCTTTTTCAAAAGAAGGAGCCAGTGTTTGCCGCTGAGTAGCCTTCTCAGACTGCTTCCTGCCCCTAAAAGTTTGGGGAGCTGAATGCTCTTTTCATTTTGTACTCTCTCTGTTTTAGTCTAACCTGGCAATAATTTCACAGTACAAATGTCTAAAAAACTTTGTGGGTTTTCTTTGAATGTTGATGGGTTCATGTATTAGACAAGAGCCACGACCTCAAGATGCTTTGTCTACCTTGGGCTCCCTGTGACACTGAGAGACCACACCCTTAAGATTCTCAGAAGCCTTATTATGTAATGCAGAGTTTCTGCAAGGTTTGCTCTTCAGAGCCTTAGAAAGCCTTAGGTCTGTTTGAAAGCATCCAGGAGGCACCGCCTTAGATCTTTCTGAAGTCTTAACAAGAGGGTCACACAGTCACACCCTAGATTTGATCTTTGCCTCGAAGCCCTGGCTGGGTTTGAGAACTGCTGGATGTCTGGAGAGGCTGGGGATGAGGAACCATTTTGTATTTAACGGTGTGTCCTTTTCGCTCATCTCTCTCTGCTCACGTTTTATCACAGGCAGCGAGTAGCACCCAGGTGTCACTTGGAGTGCTCTGCCTGGAAATCTCTTCAGCTAGATCATTAGGTCCATTGCTATTCCCGCTTTACCGCATGTATCAGTGTTGCCAAACTCTGTCACTGCACAGTGAGCGGGGTCCTCTCATCCTCCAACATCCAGTAATATTCTCCTCACTTTCCTTTAAGCCCTCACTGACCACCTTGTTAAAACAACAGTCCTTTCATTATCTTCCATTATCTTGCGTGTCAGGAATTCAGGAAGGGCTTGTTCTGATTTGGGGTCAGGGTGGAGCTGAAGCACTTTTGCTAGGAACCCAGGCCACCAAGGAAGCCAGTCTGACTGTCCCGGGGCTCCTGGCATTGTTGTTGCTTTAAGTCACGCAGTTTGAGTGTGATTAGTGACATGTCAGTATTTCCTGGAACCAATAGCACTACTGTTTTCTTCCTAGCCTTTGTCACCCTGAAGTCCCAGTACGTCTGCTCTGCTTTCAGGAATCCAGATTTGATCATTCCCCTGCCCCCCGTGGCCACTGGAAAGCCTCTCTGCTTTTCCATTGTCTGAATTCTAAGCCCCCTGACTTGGTAGACCACGGAGGGTGCAACTCACAGGCCAGATTTGTCCCACAGACACATCAGTTTTTAGGCTGTGCAGGAGAATTTTAACTCGACGTACACTTGTTAACATTTAAGAAAATCAAGAGCATTCACATAAAAACCCACTTCTCTGGAAGAATCAGAAGATCTGGCAACACTGGGTTACCTTCCTTTGGCAGCAGTCAGCTCATGCTGGGCACTCCCTTTGGGTGTGTGTGTGGTGGTGATGAGGTTGGTCCTGTCCAGACCTCCCAGGTCCTCACCGGGTCTGCTTTCCATTTCCTACCTGGTTCCTGCAGGCCTTTGAAGTGGCCATTCTTATTGTACAAGTGCTCCACTCAGCTTTCCAGCCTTATTCTTAGCTGTTTCCTTAAACCCAGCCCCTAGACCAGCCCCAGTCCCATGTGACCCAGCCCTGGTACATGAGTCAGCAGAACTCTATAAGTTCATACCTTCCCACTGGCTGGAATAACTTCTCCACTTCCTCTGCCTGGTGAGTTAAACAGATGGTCATCCTCTCTTCTGAGATTTCACAGCGTTTGTATATCTGTTGTAGCATTCACATTTTCTTGAAATTATTAGCTTACATGTCTGTCCACCTCTCTGGATTGTGAACTACTCCAGGATGTAGGCTTTTATTTTATTTGTCTTTTGTCTAGAACTTGTCACTAAGGTAGGTATTAAATAAGACTTTGTTGACTGACTGAATAAATGATTCTTTGAAAAGGCTAAAGCTAGCTCTCTGCCCTGTAAGAGTATACAGTTCAGTATGTCATCTGTTTAAATGTAACACAGAGTAGAATGATATAAAGGTGCAGGCAAAATACCAAGGAAGCTTCTTGGATTGGAAGAAAAGAGGTAAGTAGAGATTGTGGAAGGGCAGATCAGGCCAAGATATGTATGTGATACATATGTAAAAAGGTAGAGTTGTGTAAGTATTTAATTTGTATAAAACTGGATTGTGGGTGTCTGATGGCATATGGTGGGAAATAAGTCTTGAAAAGGTAATTTGGAGCAAGGGTATGGAGAGACTGGAATATTAGGGAATCTGAACTCATTCTGTAGGCGATAGTGAACTCTTGTTGTTTTTTCTTCTTTTGGAGAAAGTTCTAATCTGTGACTCGTGGCAATATGAAGGGTAAAATAGGCAAGAGTGTAGAGGCCAGCGGATTGATTAGCAGTTTGTTTTAATAGGAGATACAGGAGATCAACGTTGAAGGGGACCTGATCTAGCACAATGGTAGCTGAGGAGGTAAAATCTGCAGAATATAGTGTTTGATAGATCTGGCTTGTGAGAAAGATGAAGTATATTCATGCTAATAGCACCTGTCATGTCTTGAGTGTTTATATATGTGCCAGGCATCATGTTAGGAACTTTATATGACTGTGCCCTTTGGCCAAAATGACAGGGGTGGGGGAGTTTCAGAGGTCTTTTTTTTTTTTTTTAACCCAAAATGGAATTTTATTTTAAATTGAAAAAATTTATAGGAAATATGTGCCTTGTTATCCAGTGAATGCTTCATGCAGAAACTTTATATGTATATACAAACACACACACACACACACATACATATCCATGCATTGTAGAAATAATACATTTATGTGTGTATTTCTGTTTCTTCTGGGAGAAATGTGTGCCTTGTTATCCAGTGAATGCTTCATGCAGAAACTTTATATGTATATACAAACACACACACACACATACATATCCATGCATTGTAGAAATAATACATTTATGTGTGTATTTCTGTTTCTTCTGGGATTAGAAGGTACAGACAGAAGTGTCAACTAGGCTGGTAGTTCTCCATCTTTCACATTTTACTTCTCCCAAATAATCTATCAAATAATCAAGGTTCCAAATTGTTATAAACAAAATGAATAATTTTTCAATGACATTTATGTTTACCATTGATCTGTTGTCATGTTAATATTTACAGAAAATTTGAGAACCTAGTTTCATGCTTTAACTAGAAGGATCTTTGTTTCCATTTTGCAGAAAAATTAATCAGGTATAAAATTTTTGATCCTGTTTGTAAAATTTATCATGCATTCCTAAATACAAAGGAAGCTTGAAAATACTGTGATACTTTACTTTCCAAATCTAAAGATTAGAAAAAAAAGTATTCTGGTCAGTTTGAACTTATGAACACTTATGGACATAGGTGAAATAACAGAATATCTACTCATAATAATTTATTAGTGTAACTATATATAACTGTTGAATAACTTACACAAAACATTTTTATTTAGAAATACACCATTTGTTCTCCTTTCTTACTTTGTATCAAGCAGTATTATTTAGGCTCTGACGTGCAGTGTTGGCAGTAACTATCATAAAACCAATTTTTGCATCATCTAACACAGTTTTTCAGAGGACACCCTTTTCACTTCTATCTGCATTAAAAAAATAAATAGCCCTGTGTTTCCTCATGATGCTTTCATAAGAAATGTTAACCCAAGCCATGTGTATCAGTTTGAGAAATGTTAAGATAGTTTCCCCCCTGCCGCCATACTTATATCGGTATATGTTTGGTATATAAAAATCAATTACTGTGTTGCTTTTAAAGGTGAGATTTGAGAGGCTTGTATAATAAAATTGAGATATTTGCCATTGCAAAGGAAAGTAGTTATTTCCAGGAATAACTACTAAGTTCTTGTGAAATGTTGTCAAATTTTAAAATGTTTCCGTGAGCTGAGTCTTATGGTCAGTGGCGTGCTTGTAAACCTTGAGAATTTCCACTTTGGCAGTAAGGGGGTAGTGCAAATCCTAATTTGTACTATTTTTCTATTTCCAATGTGTAAATACTCCTACCCTGGCCAATTTTAAGTGACCATTGTGAAGTCAGGTGTCTTGTAAATTTTCTGAAATGCTAACAGTGGGCTCGCCTGAGCCAGCATGAGCCAACTGCACCCTGGAAGTGTTAACTAAGACAGGCGACCCTTCAGAAGTGTCAGAGTGAGGCTGGGGTGGAGCATTAATAAATGGGCTGGAGATGGTGAGCTAGAGATTGATCAGATGTTCATATCCAACAGAGCATTTGCAAAACAAGACTAAGAGATGAAGTCTCCAAGGTCATGGACTTCCATGGAGAGAGGAGGCTCTGGAGACTGTGTGTTTTAGCTCACTAGACAACCTCGTCTAGTGAGCTAAGAGCATGTAGTGGGCTAAGAGCAACCATTTTTATGCTAAAGACAGAGAACAGCTGGAGACAGAGCAGGACAGGAGAGGAGGAGGAGAAAGGTTACCAACACAGGTTTGGAAAGAGTGTGAAATAACGGGAAGAATGGATTTCAGCTGTGTCTGCAGGATAACATTATAGCAACAGAGAGGCGCTCTGAATCACACAATTGTGATGTGGTCAAATCTTGGGGAGAGAAAGCACGCAGTTTTCATGGCCAAATGGGGACAGATAACATTTTGTATGAGACTAAAGACTGAGGGAGTGAGGGCAGCAATCAGAGACGCTCTTCAGAAAAATGTTGACAGTGAGAGCAAAGAGTGATGAAGTGATGGAAGCAGCAGAAACTGAGCCCCCTCCCCGCCCTTTTGGTGGGGAGAAGAAGTATAGGAGATACTTACACGTGTTTGTGATGCACGTAGAGGATCCAGAGCCTGGCTGTTTGTGTCTTGAAGGAATGAATGAGTGAATGAATAAATGAGCACAGCAGGAGGCGTCGGTCTTGTAAAGGAAAAGGAATCCATTTTCGTTACACACTGGAGGGAAAGAGGCTCCGGGGGGTGAGGGTGTGAAGGCTTTTCTTGGGAATAGAAAGCTTGGGGTATAAGTTGGATGGCCTTGTTGCTCTCAGGGTCGCAGGTGAAGTTTTTGGGGTGAGTGGGGGAGGGCGGGATGGACACTCCTGTGAGCGGCCGTAGCAGGGGGTAGCCCTGGAGTCTGGGGTGGGACTTGCAAAGCCCTCACTCCCAGCTGCATGAGCTCGAGCCGGTTGTTTAAATTCCCCTGCGCCTCGGTTTTCCCTCTGAAAAAAAACGGGGGAGTAAAGTGATTCTCAGCTCCCAGGGCTGCTGTGAAGGTTAAATTACTTAAATTACATGTTTCAAGTGCTCAGTCACTTTGGGTACATGAGTAACAGCTGGTCTCAAGGGCTGGGGAGGCGGACTTAGACTAACAATGAGCACTTCTCAAACCTGAGGGACCAGGTGAATCACCCGCGATCTTGCGAAAAGGAAGATTCTGGTTTAGTGGGTCTGGGGTGGGGCCCAAGATTCAGCATTTCTAGGTGATGCTGTTGCTGCCCAGCTGGGGACCACGCTTTGAGTGGCAGCATTGTAGCAGGACTGATGCCCCGACTAGGAGTGGCCAGTGGTCCCCTGTGACATCACCAGGCAGTGTGCCTCCTCTCCATTGGCTCAGGCTGAGCCCAGGCTTTCCTCCAGGTGTGGGGTGGCCAGGAATGGGCCCGGGGCCATGGGGTACTAACAAGCGCAGCCTCAAGAGCGTCAGCTGTGGGCTCCAGGCTTTCTATGATACGGGAGAAGCCAGGCGGGGCTGATGGAAGAGGCGGAAGCAGACCGAGGGCCCGGGAGCACAGTAAGGCCAGGCAGCAGGCGTGGCGTGGGACGGAGGTGCCCGAGAGCTGGTGGGCGCAGGGGCCAATGTCAGAGTATAAGCTATGGGGACAGGCAAATATTTACTGCTGAAAACTTGGTGAGTCTAATTTTATTTTTTGATGTTTAATTTCTGATGATTTAGAAGGCTTTTTGTTTGCTTGGCCGTGCCTCAAGGACATTATAAACGGCAAGTGATTAGAAACATGTTTTCTACTTCTGGTTAGTAGAATGCCTGAGGAGAGAATAGTTACTGGGTGTTGCTTTCTGCTATGTCCAGGGTGTCCTTGGTGGGCAGATGTGAGGTGGGTGGGCTCCCCATCTTGGGTTCAGGCTACAGTCAGGCACGTAGTTTGTCCAACAGGTGGAGGGGAAGTGGAGAACAGGATCCCCAGAGACGGGAAAACCATTCCAAGGAGACCCTGAAATCCCACTCCAGGGAGAAGTTCTGTGGCAGTGGAAGTAGCTGGCCGGTGCCTTGGAAGGAAGGGCATGCATTACTGAGACGAACTCTACTAAACTGTGGTCAGTATTTCTTTGGGTCACATTCATCCTTTGTTCAGGAGTGTGTTAGAGAAACACACTTGCACTTCTAACATATTTAACCCCTTGTATAGAAAGTGCTTCCGTTGGCTCTCTTGTTCTCTCTTGTATACATCCTTCCTCCTGTTCTGGTGTCTGGGGCCAGGTGGCAACCTGAGATATTGTATGGAGATCCTGGGTCCTGATATTTATAGACAGCTCCTGTTCGAAGGGGCACCCCTGGGAACATGAGTCCAGGAACAGATCCAGGGACTGTGTCCCTTGTTGCTGCCGTTCCCTTTCCCTGGCCTCCCCATCCTGGCTCTGCCTCTGACACCTGACCTCACGGCCACAAGAACTGGCCGGGGAACCACACCGTTGTTCCCTCTGTCTGCCTGGTGGAGCCTGACTTTTTGTGGGAATCAGAACTTCATTTCTTTAATGGATTTTCATAAAAATGCTGTTTCAAGGAAGAGGAGATAAGATTACTTTCCTTTTCAGATGTATAGTATAAATAGAACTGCTCAATTGTGTTTTATTCCCAGTTTGGGGAATAAATGTTATTGCATGTAAAACTTTGTCTAACCTCCCTACTGCCAGCTCTGACCTGAGGAATTTGTGGGCTTATGAATAGCTCTATCTATCACTTAAATTGAGCTCATTTCTCTGAGAAGCACTGGTTATTTTTTTAAATCCCCAACAGAGAAAATATTTCATTCAACCACCTCTTGGCTTTACTCAGTGAGTGAGCCATTTAATAGACTAAGAGCGATGTAACAGGAATGCAATCAGAGTTCTGAGGGTGGGGAACCTCCATTCTCATCACTGTAGGGGATGGGGGAGGACAGAAGCTTTTAAGCATCTTTTTTTGAAGCATCTATTTTGTAGATTATTCTTCAGTTCCTAAATAAAAACCCCGTTTGTTTAAACTATGTGAAACTTAGTTGCCTTGGCTCAAGACCTAAAAGCTTCCTGTCATCCCTACAAACTCCCTACAAGGATGTAATTTTGTAAAATTGCTTTCTGGTCTCTTCCGTAGAGGTCAATGTCGCATAAATACACTGTGAAACCTGGGTTTCAAATTATGCTGCGAGTTTTTTCCTTTCCAGTAAACTGAGACAACAGTCTTAAGAAATAAATTTGTATTCTTATTCTTGCTACGCTTACACCAGTATTTTATGCTACCTAGGTTTTTGAGTGTTCGTTGTCTTAATTTCTACATTTATTTGTTTAATCAATATTTACTACTTAAAGGCCCATCCCACCATGGGATGGTCTGAGGCTATAATCCTAGACATTTTGCTTTATCTTTCTCTCTTCCAGCAAATAAAACTAAGAGGAGGGACACAGTCAGGGTTATAAAATAAAATAGAAATAGAAGTTGGCCGTTTTATTGTCTGTAGTTGGATCCCACTTGAAGAAACAAAACGGACAGCTTTTGTAAACATAGAGCGAGAGGAAGAAGAACATAAACTAAATTTTAGGGTGTAAAGCTGCACTATCTGACTCTTTTCAGAAAGAGAGATTTCCCTGGTGTGATCTTTTGAATGAGTGCTTGAAGAATACTAAGTCGTCAGCCATGCTTGGGTTTTACAATCTGAGTGAAGGTAGAGTTTTTTTCTGTTTATGATCCACAATTTTACTTTTCTTCTCACTTCTTAGTTAATGGTATGTTTTGTAGTAGATGTGGCTTTAAATGCTTTCTTTTAATGTAGTCATAATCAGATTTTCCTCTGTATTGCTCTCGTCATGATTAGTGTTGCTAAGAAAATAATTAATTTTACTGTATATGTCAACAGAAGATCTTTTCTTTATCCATTTCTTTGTAGCTTTAAAATGAGCAGTCTGGGGCTTCCCTGGTGGCGCAGTGGTTGCGCGTCCGCCTGCCGATGCAGGGGAACCGGGTTCGCGCCCCGGTCCGGGAGGATCCCACATGCCGCGGAGCGGCTGGGCCCGTGAGCCATGGCCGCTGAGCCGCTGAGCCTACGCGTCCGGAGCCTGCGCCCCGCAACGGGAGAGGCCGCGACAGAGGGAGGCCCGCATACCACAAAAAAAAAAAAAAAAAAAAAAATCACTATCATTAAATAGGTCTTTCCAATGACTCAAAACGCAAGTGGAAAAAATATCTTATGCCAAGAACAGAAGGAGTTTTTACTAAGTGCTAAGTGTTTTGAAGGTGAATTAGTGGAGAAAAAAGCTTTTTAAAAAAATTGAGCATAACCATTTGCAATTATGAATAAGAACCTTTTGCTTGTTTTTTAAGTTTCTACGTTGCAGCTCAGGACCAAGTGGTCAGGGTTACTTGTACAGGTTCCACATGGTAATGCCTTCAAATCAAACCCAACCCCAAGTCTGCATTGTGTATGACTTCACATTGATCCGACATGTGTAATTGATTACTTTACACCTAAATTCTGTGGTATTTCCCTTGGAACTCATGAACTCCCTGTGGTATGACTGGATAGTTTCTATTATGGAAAATAGTCTTGCTTCATGTCATACTCTTTCAAAGTCTTCACAGCACATTTTTAGACAGCTGGTTTTTCGGTTACCATTCAGTGGCATAGGGAAACTTGCATTTGAATGGGAATCTGAAGGCTTTTTTTCTTGCCTTCATTTTGTTTTTACACCTGTGTGATATCTTGGGTCACTTTCTGGGCCTTCGTTCTCCCATCTGTAAAGTGAGGGGGTTTGACTAGACAGTCTCCAAGGTCCCTTTCCACTTGTGGTTTCTCTGAATCAGTGGGTCACTGGTTGTTATGTTCACGTCATGTTCGCTTGCTACATTGCTTTGTTTATCCATGTCTCAGACCATTTTTTGCTCTGTTTTTTAAATGGAAGTAGAGTTGATTTACAATGTGCCAGTCTCTGCTGTACAGCAAAGTGACTCCATTATATACACATATGCATTCTTTTTTCATATTCTTTTCCATTATGGTTTATCACAGGATATTGAATATAGTTCCCTATGCTATACAGTAGGACCTTGTTGTTTATCCATTCTAAATGTAACAGTTTGCATCTACCAACCCCAAACTCCTAGTCCCTCCCTCTCCCTCCCCCTCTCCCCCCACCTTGGCAACCACAAGTCTGTTCTCTATGTCTATGAGTCATCTCAGTCCATTTTTTAAAGCAAATTACTTTGGTCAGAGGCTCATTATTCTCAGTCATCCGCTCCTTTGAAAAGTTTTGCGTTTTCAACCACAGAGACATGTGGAAAGCATTCCCCGTGGACCACATCTCTACCCTAGCTCAAAAAAATACAAAATAATGGCAGAAAATTGTTATCATCTGTTTAGATCATCTGACGCGGCTGCTGGTTATCTTGCTGTGTTCCTAGCAATCGCGAAAGGTGTGTTAAGAATAGTCTTGATGTTGTTTTGTTTTGCTCAAGTAGGTTGAGCAGAATCCTGGGAAAATAAGCATGATGTCAGGTTCTGAAAAAGAGCAAGGTGGCAACAGAAGGGTATTTGCTTTTTTGATATAGGTTGTAGATGGCTGATGCCCTAGACTAGTATGCTTCATTAGGCTGCCTGAGTCCCTTGTCTTCCCTTAGTCCTCAGTCTCTTGCTTGCATGCATTTCCTTAAGCAGTTTTGAAACCTACCATGTGGCCTTTCACGTGTAGTGATTCATAAAGTGTTAACTGAAGCCAAAGTGAAAAATGGGCTTGATCCTTCATGGCTGACGTGTGTCGTACTCTTCCAAAATATTTTGTTCTACACACATAGAGTAAAGCATTTCAAGAACTTAATATCTTTGGAAAGAGGATGAGTGTAGGAGTCTGGAGGCTGTGTAGTCTTTTGGGGTATTCACTGCTAGTTACCCCTGAATTCATAACCACTCAGGTTATTTTCAGGGTAAGCGTATGCTGTGTAACCCAAGTAGCTGCACCCGCGAACACTGGTCGTGTGCAGCTGGTGAAGAATTGGGTGGATTTGTTTTGGTCCAGGTGAGAAGAGTTCCGGGGTCAAGCGGTCACCTTCATAAAACCGAAGACGGTGACTGGGAGTGGAGTGACGACGAGATGGACGAAAAAAGTGAAGAAGGGAAAGCAGCTTTTTCGCAAGAAAAGGTAGACATTGACGATGATTTTCTAACCTGTGTCAATTTTATTTTTGTGTTTTGGGGGTGTGTGTGTACTAATGAATATGTAATTGTTTTACAGTCACGAAGAGTAAAAGAAGAAAAGCCAGAGGTGAGTGGTGGTTATTTATTTAGTTCTTTGCCTCGTCTCCCCCGCAAGCCTCTTCCCATGAGTATCAGAGTCTTATCTCTTCGGGGAAGAACCTTCAAAATTTTCTTCTCGTGGTATAGGGAAAAAAAGAAAAGGCACATAGGCTTTGCAGATCTTGATACTGTCTGAGTTACTTTGGAGCTGTGTATATTGGGGCAGATTACTTTACTCTCTGAGCCTCAGTTTCCTCCTCTGTCAAATGGGGGTGATCTCAATACTTATAAAATTGCTGTGAAGATTGATAAAATCACATACATGAAGCACTCAGTGGGGTTCGTAGCACAAATTAGTTACTCACTTAATCTTAATTCTTAGGATTACTGTCACTTAGAAAACATAGTAGGCATACAGGAAAATTTCTCCTAGATTTTTAGTTTACCATAAAGCAAGATATTAACATGATTAGGAACTCTAGGTTGAATTTGTTGGTTTTGATTTTTAAATCTCCTGGGTAACTTAGTAGGCAAGGAACAGTCTTTCATCAGCCTCCCTTTGAGAACTGGTCATCTTTTGATTAACTTTACTTCCTCCGCTGGTGAATTATTCTAATGAGTAATGATGCCTGTAGTTCAAAGGACTTCCTAATTCTCCTAGAGGAAGTTTAAGCATATTTAAATAGCCCCAAGTATTTTACAAATCTAGTAATGTGTACTTTGATAAATTCTCTTTAAGAAAACAGAAGACTTTGGGCTGCAGATGATATCCATCCCAACTTTCTTTTTAAATTAGCAGACATTTCCTTTTAATTAAATGGAGTAAATCTTATCATTCTGCTTTAAGTGGCAATAACCAGCTGAACCATCTAAGAAGACAGCATCAGAGCTACAAGCCATTCTTCCCCCTGTCATTCCCCCCCCCACCCCGACTCTGGTCTTTTTTCATTCTCATGCCTCTTTGATGGGCCTTTCCTAGGGATTTTTCAGTCTGCCTGCCTCCTACTGGTAACTCTCCTTCAGATCCTGTTTCCTCCTATATTTATATGAATTAATCTCTCTATTTCGTACATCAAATATGAGCTTTGATCAAGAAGTTAGAAGGATGGTGATGTGCTCCACAGTAGGACATGTTGGCTACACACATATCCTGCTGGATTTTTGGAATGATCTTAACCCATTATCATGAACTCTGCCTTCTTCTTGCCCACTGTTTTATCTAGAGTGAAGTGCCGATCAAGGTTTTTCATCTGTTTCTAAGAGTGACTCTAACTAAAAGTGTCAGTTCTCCTTAGAAATAGAACAAAGTAACATGATTCAAGTAGCGTCATTGACTCAAAAATCATTCGTTATTGGTTCACTGCAGGACATTTTCATTGGAAGGTATTCACTGGAATCCTGCCTTACTAGTATAGGCTGATGGGTGTAGGTCTTTCCTCATGAGGATTTGTTAAGTTTATTTTGAGAATATCTTACTCTGTGCTTGTTGCAATTGCTCTGATAACTGATCTGTTATTTGGATAATAGCAGTATCTTTCTGGCAAACGTATTTTCTTCATAGACAGGAAAAAGAGTATTGTATAGCATGCTGTCAGTTGTTCATCAAACATCCCTGTCAACCTTCTTGAGTGGAATTTGAAAGTCTTAGGCACTTTACTGTATCTAGACTCACTTGATTTCCCAGTGGCATATGTCTGTTCCCATACTGGTTTATAATTAAGGAAGTGTATAGATAAGCTTCTTATTTCTGTGGAAGGATACATTAGTTTGAAAGTAAACTCTCCCCCCAAACTTTAGGAATCACAAGCTCTATCTGCTATTACACAGCTTTCCACGCCATTTTATTGTTTTTGGTTTTTGGGGGGTATTTTTCACAAGGCTGACGTTTCAGCATCCTGAGCAGTGTTTAGACTCTCTTCAGTGTTCCTGAAGAGATTCCTGTGTCCTTTCAGCTTTTGATTAAAGTAGCCCCCTGATTTACCAATCACACCAAGTCACTTTTTGGATGTGAAGCAAAAAATATTTTTTAATCGATTATAAAGGGAATTAAAATGGTTGAATATGTAAATATTCAACAAACATAAACATAAGTTTATAAATTATATAAACATAAATTATATATATAAATATATATAAAATATAAATTATATATATAATGTGTGTACTGTGTGCACTGTTTTAGTAGGTGTCGGGGATACATCAGTGAGAAAAACAGGTGAAATCCCTGTCCTTGTGGAGCTTCCATTCCAATGGGAGTAGATAAATGATATCCAATAGCCTTCATAAGTAAGTAAGTTATGTGGTTTGTTACAATGGAATAGGAGTAATGGAAAAAAATAGAATAGGGTAGAGGGTGAGGTAGTATGGTAGGGGTTTATAATTTTAAAAGGGTTAGTCTGGATAGGCCTTACTGAGAGGCACATAAAGACTTGTAAAAAGGTATGGGAGAATTAAATAGAAATAACTCTGAAGGACCACTTTTATCCTGCTACCGTTCTTACCCCTGTGACTGTCCTGTCTTTCCAGAGGTTATCAGTTTGCAATGTTTTCTTCCAGACCTTTCCTGCTCGTTCACATACAAATATGTACATAAAGAAATCTAGCATATCATTTTAAAAATATAAATGAGATTATAAAAACTATAAAATTTTGCATCTCACCTTATATCTTGGAAATCTTTCCACAGTAGTTGCTATAGATCTGCCTCTTTATTTATAACTGCTGAGGAGTATTACCTATCAAAATGGTTTATTTAACCATTTCTTTCCTCTTGAGCATTTAGGTTGCTATTACAAACTATTCCATTAACATTTTTTGTGTACGCACTTTGAGGGGTGCACATATAAATAAAGCATAGGTACGTAGAACTGTGATTGACAGAATCTGCTGATTTGGGATTTTTATAGCTGTTATCAAAAGCTGTATCATGTTAAATATCTTATCATTGTATTTGTCAATTATACCTCAAAGCTGAAAAAAAAAAGCTGTATACAGTCTCAGACAGTGTACCTTATACCTTTAAACATCTTTTAAAGGGAAAAGATGTACTAAATGGCACATTGAAATGCCAGTGTGTTTACTTCGTAATAAGCTTTTCAATAATACTTGTCATTTAAATTGCAGTTGGGTTATTTACTTGACTATAAGCCACTAGGTGACTGGGGATAGTATTTTTTTCATGTCCATGTTCCCTTAGCATCTAGTAGACATGTTATATGTATTTGTTGGTGACATGGAAACCTATGCACTGAAAATCAGACTCTAAACAAGTGCCTGAATAGGTCTATCATATTTATAAGTAGGTAAGAAGTGGGGGAAGGATCAGAAGACATTTTATAATCGAGCTGAAGTTCAGAAAAAGTAACCTTAGTAGTTCCACACTTAGAGTGAGATGCTGCAATGAAGGAGAGGCATTTTAGAAATTCTTATTTTGTGAGGGGCTATTTGGCTTCCTGGGAAGTATAGGCAGAATGTCCAGGTATTACAGCACTAGTTGGAGAAGACTGAGAAGGCCAGGGTTAGGTATTTGCCAGAGGGACATTGGGTAGATGTGCCTGGTACTGGGCCGTATTTGGAGATGAGAAATTCTGGTGTAAAATGTAAAGTTCAGTTACACCACTTGTCTAATGAGATTCGTAGCCAAACTTAGTGAGAAATTGGTCCTAGTGTGTTCTTAACCTGGTTTTTAAGAAATAGCCTTGCAAAGTATTTGTTACCTACTAGTAATTATTAATTTGTAATAAGTAAATAATTCATGCTAATTCATTTATTTAGTATCTTATTCCACTTGGATGGTGGAAGCCAGTGGAGACTAAAGGTTAATAATATAACAATAATAATGAAGTTAGTTAATTGGACAAATGTTTAATCTGGGCCTGATTTCCCATGGAGCTGCTTTAGGCACTGTGACATTGTGGGAATTATACAAAAGCACAGAAGAGGGCCTTCTCTCCAGAAGCTGCTCATCTCTTTGGGGGTAGGGCTCGGGAGTGGTATTTGCAAGGACAAATACCAAATAAGTGGTATTTCTTAGGTAGGGTTTCCTAGTTGATACAGTATCCTAGCTTATATAAAACCTTTCAACTATTATCTCATTATTATTATTATTATTATTTGCTTTATAAAAAATTTTCGTTGTTGTGGTTTGATCTTGTTTTTGACCAGTGATTTTGGAATCCTTTTGTCAGACTCCAAAATAATGAGTACACGTCTTTTAATTCTTTAAGCAATTTTTATACCTTAATTTTTTATATAAAAGTAAAATTGACTTTATTTTTTTATTCTTTTTAAATTTATTTATTTATTTTTGGCTGGGTTGGGTCTTCATTGCTGCACGTGGACTTTCTCTAGTTGCAGCGAGCAGGGGCTACTCTTCGTTGCGGTGCGTGGGCCTCTCACTGCGGTGTCTTCTCTTGTTGCAGATCACAGGCTATAGGCGCGTGGGCTTCAGTAGTTGTGGCGCATGCGCTCAGTAGTTGTGGCTCACGGGCTCTAGAGTGCAGGCTCAGTAGTTGTGGCACACGGGCTTAGTTGCTCCACGGCATGTGGGATCTTCCCGGACCAGGGCTCGAACCTGTGTCCCCTGCATTGGCAGGCAGATTCTTAACCACTGCACCACCAGGGAAGCCCTGACTTTATCTTTAAATTCACACTTTCTTTTGGTTTCATTTAAGTGAGGAGGACATTTTCCAAGGCTTCTATTAAGGAACCACTCGGTTTATAGTAGCCCTTCTGTTAGGGGTCATGAAAACATGGTTTGTAATCCTGGCTCCACATCAGAAAAACCAAAAGCTTTAAAAATGCGGATCCCTAGACCCAGCAAATCAAATTGCGATTTGGTGGTTTGGGGTGATGTCCAAGGCAACTCTGATTTTTAAAAAGCTGTTCATGTGATTCTGATACGTGACTAGGATCAAGGACCCACTGACTAGGAAAACTGCACCAGTCGCTCTGAATCCAAAAGTCCACACTGGAATCCAGGAAGATTGAGTGCTGCAAATTCCTGAAGATTTGTTTTAAATATCTGCCTATCAGAAGTCTAAAAAAAAACAACAACAACCCCCCAAACAAGCAAAGAAACAAACAAACAAAAAAAACCGACTAAGACATTTCAGAAATCCCTTGGAAAAGTTGTCCTTATTTAATCAAGTGTAATGGTGCCAGGTGGGAAGGTTTGATGACAGAAGCCCTGTAGGGCCCATGGCAAGTATTGAAGAATTTTGTTGTAGAGTCTAGGCTAGGTTAATTGTTTCCCAACTCTGATATTTTGTTCTGAGGAGAAAATACATTTGGTGTGGATTTAGGTTGAGTGAATTTTACCAGAGCTTAGACACAATGTGAAAGCTAAATTCATTGCTTATGTTACTCAGTGCTATTGCTGGATTATTGTTTAAACTGCCTTTAGCTTTTTGAAATTATTTCTGATGACATTGTGTTTTCCAGACGCCTGTCAGCTCTCATGTTGTCTTATACCCATTTGTAGTTGGAGGCAAAGATTTGATTTCTCCCTCCAAATTGATTGTACTGGATCACAGACGGCTTTTACTTGATGCTTTTATGATGTCACTCTCTAAAAGGTGCTCTTATTGCAGGTGACTGGCTTTCCAACTAGTTGTGGTTAAACTAAGAACCTTCTGTATTTCTGAAAATAAACCTTTTGTTTTGGAGTAATTTTAGGTTTACAGAAAATTTGCAAAGATAGTGTACTCTGTAGGGTTCCCGTACATTCCTCATCCATGCTCTTTTACCGTTAATTTCTTTCGTAGCCCTGACATGTTTGTCACAACTAAAAACCATCAGTGCTCCATTACTATCCACTACATCTCAGATTGTATTTGTATTTCATTAGTTTGTCCACTAACATCCTTTTTCTGTCCCAGGATCTAATCCAGGATAACACATTGCATTTAGCTACAGTATTTTTAAAAATAGAAAATGAGAAGATTAGATAGAGCACTATGAAAAATTAGAAAGTGGGTGTTGTCCCTTTTTTGTCTCTATTCCAAGATCCTTTCCTCTTTCACTCAGTCCCAGAGGCCTGTCTCCAGGGCCGTGTCCAACATTAATCTGTTATTCTTCTCTTCCCCTGCTATCAAAACACCCATTCTCTCAAGTATCCTTCTTAGTAGCAAACTGTTTAAAATTTAAAAAAATTCTAATAGACAAATTTATATTTTACTGTTAATGAATGACAGCTGCTTAATGTGTTAGGTTTCTTGTAAGTTTTTACATTTAAAAATGCATGCCCAGGGCTTCCCTGGTGGCGCAGTGGTTGAGAGTCCGCCTGCCGATGCAGGGGACACGGATTCGTGCCCCGGTCCGGGAAGATCCCACATGCTACGGAGCAGCTGGACCCGTGAGCCATGGCCGCTGAGGCTGCGCGTCCGGAGCCTGTGCTCCGCAACGGGAGAGGCCACAACAGTGAGACGCCCACGTACCGCCAAAAAAAAAAAAAAGAATGAACTTATTTAAAAAACGGAAACAGACTTACAGACATAGAAAACATATTTACGGTTACTAAAGGGGAAAGGGGGGGTATAAATTAGGAGTTTGGGATTAGCAGATACACACTACTATATATAAAATAGGTAAACAACGAGGTGCTAGTATATAGCACAGGGAACTATATTCAATATCCTGTAATAAACCATAATGGAAAAGAATATGAAAAAGAATATATATATGTATAACTGACTCACTTTGCTGTACACCAGAAACTAACACAACATTGTAAATCAAC
>NC_041215.1:73892142-73892871 GCF_002837175.3 Physeter macrocephalus | reverse complement strand
CCCTGGTGGCGCAGTGGTTGAGAGTCCGCCTGCCGATGCAGGGGACACGGATTCGTGCCCCGGTCCGGGAAGATCCCACGTGCTACGGAGCGGCTGGACCCGTGAGCCATGGCCGCTGAGGCTGCGCGTCCGGAGCCTGTGCTCCGCAACAGGAGAGGCCACAACAGTGAGAGGCCCGCGTACCGCAAAAAACAACAACAACAACAACAAAAATGCATGTCCAGAAGTCATGCCCTAAACTGATAGAATGGGGTCCATAATGGTGAAATTTGGCAGACTACAGTTGGTTGTCAAGGAAGATGTTTTGTGCAGGGAACCTCCCTCTCCACCACTCATGTGCTTCTGTGCACATTTCCTGCACCAGTGGGAGCCGGAGACTGGTTTCTTCATCACATGCAGGGTTACACCTACACAGTGAGGTTGCACGGTAATAGCTCTCTGTGCCCCTAACTGTCCAGGAGTAAGAGACAGGGCATGAGATGGGCCTCCCCAGGGGAAAGAGAAGTTGTCACCTCTAGTAAATGCCATTAAGAATTTTCCATATTACAAACCTTCTTTGACTAAAGGTAGGATATTCTGTGGGTGATGTGATGTGGCTTTTGGTAGTATCTCAAACCTTAATTAAGAATGAACTTATTGGGGCTTCCCTGGTGGCGCAGTGGTTGAGAGTCTGCCTGCCGATGCAGGGGACGTGGGTTCGTGTCCCAGTCCGGGAGGATCCCACATGCT
>NC_041215.1:73883541-73891901 GCF_002837175.3 Physeter macrocephalus | reverse complement strand
TAACACAACATTGTAAATCAACTATACTTCAATAAAAACTAAAAAGAAAAAAATTTAAGTTTAAAAAAAAAAAAAAAGGTGTGGAATCAGTCTGAAAAATTCTTTACCAGAGATCATTTGGGGTAGGCCAAGGCCCTCTGGCTGGTTAATGAACACAGGTTGTTGGTTCTTCTAACATAGTCATTTTCCCCCAACGTTTTAATATGAAAATCTTTTTAATGTTGCAAAATATTGCAACATTAAAAACATTTTATAGTGAACATCCACCCAGCAATCACCAGTATTCTGCCATTACTATACTTGCTTCATCTCACGCACAGCCACCTATTCATCTATTGGTCTATCTTCATTTTTGGATGCAATTCAAAGGAAACTGCAGACGTGGGTATACTTCCCCTTATTTCTTCATTACTAACAGTTATTTTCACGGAAGCAGAGAGAGTAAGAATTTTACGCTCTTAAACTTTAGAAAACTCTTGCCACAAAGAGTTTCTGATGACTTCTGATAATTTTAGAATCGATAGTAAGTTTAGGGAATAATATATATTTTTCATACTTTGTCAATATTGTTTCTCTTTTAGTTTGCCTTTCAAGTTTTGTTCTAGGGCAGAGTTCACAAAAGTAGGGCTTGAGGCAGAAATATTTTGGGTATCACATTAGGATCAGGTTTCCAGCTTGGAGAGAAAAATATAACCATTACTACTCTAGCTTTTCTTTTGGGGAAAATGTGTTTTAAAAATCCAGCTACCCTTATATATTTTTGAAATCCAGTGCTGTGAATAAATTGTTCAAAGTAATGATTAAAGGGGCAGGTTGTGCTAATCCTAACATCCTTTCATTAGGGGGCCCTTAACTTGAGATGAAGTTGTGTGACAAGAAAAAAATGGTCGTTGGGCATCTTTCTGTTATCAGGTTTAAAATATCAAATAGTCCCTGCCTTTTCACTTTAGCTTGGTGGTTCTCTAAAAGCCTAAGGATCACCTGGGGCACTTACTAAAGTTACGGATTCTCTTCTGTCTCCATGAAATTCTGAATCATAGGCTGGGTGGTGTCCCGGAATCTTTAACGTGTGTCGTAGGTGATCCCAATGCAAGTAGTCAAAGGACCACACTCTGGGAAATGGTGCTTTAAAATTACTTAAATTATTTAAGATTTTTGTCTCTGATAACTGAGACTTACTGTAACCACACTGACCTTAACGTCTTTTTTTGGTGTTCTTACGTGCTGTAACGGTGGCTCTGTTAACAGATCGCGGTGAACGCCAGCAGCATACCCAAGCAGATACAGTCCCTGTCTGTGCAGGACTCTCAGGTACATTTCTCTGCCTGTCATTTACGTTGTAGACAGATTTTCTTTTTTCTTTTAACGAAACCTGACATTTTCGAAAGATAGACAATATCAGGGTGGTGCTTCCAAAGCAGGGGCTTGTAAACACCCTTTTTTAATAAGTATGGAGAAAAGAGGACTGTCACTATTGACTGTGATTTTCAGGGCCTCCAACCTTTAAATGATAGGTTCAAGAGCAAGAACTGATTACCAGACTGCTTCTGAAATTGCTGGTACTGTGTGAAATGAGAAAAGGAAAGAAAATGACTCACCATTCTGCTAGATTCCAGCCACAAAACATTATAGTTAATTGATACTTTTCATTTTTGCTCCTGGTTGGATTTCTAAACTGTTTTTATAATTCTTTTATCACTGAATTTTATGGGCCAATTTATCTCTACAACTCGCCTTGTAAAAATAATAGCCCAGTGACTGTGAAATGAATTCATCTTCAAAGTTATATGACAGAACACGTGTGCCACGAGTTGTGTCAGGTGCTGATGAAGGATGCTGAGCTATCCAGGGCAGGGACTGTGGACATAGAACCAGAGTGCAGGCCCCTGTTCTGGTTTTGCTGTGTAATTAATAGGCAAGCCCTTCAGTTCTCAAAGTGGTTATACTTTCAAGTATCACCAGCCGGAGGATCACGTCTTCCCTCCAAAGCTGTATATTCCATTTAAGTTTATTTCTATTCTACCTGATCTGTGTTTTATGAAACAGCTGTATGCAGAGGAGATAGAGTGATGGGATTTCATGATTGCTGGTTAGACATCTAGTCCTTGACCCTTATCTTTTATACCTGAGGAAGCAAAGATTTGCAGTGGTGAAGTGGCTCGGCCAAGGCTGCACAACTACTTAGAGGCAGAGCCTTTACATTGTATTGGGCAACTCAGTAAAACACCTTGGAGTAAACTATAGGGATTGGTTGAATGATAAAAGGAAAGGTAGGAATAACAACAGGTCAGAAGGCAAAGAGTAAAGGAAACAGGAAAAGGGATAAGGATACCTACTAGTAAATAACATGGTATAGTTTCACTCATTTTCATATACATTATTTTGTTCTCCCAGGAAACTTTTGAGGGGCAGGTATTATCCCCGTTTTGTAAATGAGAAAACAAGTCCGGAGAATGACTTGCCCACAGCCGCATAGCTGGTCAGCGGCAGAGCCAAGTCTTGACCTAAAATCCGTTATTTTTCTACTCCAAAAGGAATGTCTCATGTCCAGGAATTGGTAGGAGTAGGGAGAGGCTGTGTAGCAGAGGCAGTCATGACTGATGATCTGTGTTCAAGGAAATAGACTCTAGGGGAGAAAGGCGAGAAAAATAAACTGTGGCCTCACCTACTAGGTTCCTCCATCCTCTGCATCATGAGGTTTAAAGTGCCCAAGCTTTGTGCCTCACCAAGGCCCAGTCGGTACAGTCCACGGCTCGGGTTGCAAGGTGCCCCTCTAGATGGCTGAGCTTTCCTTTGGACTTAACTGCTGCTTATACCAGTTGTTCCTAGGGCCTGTCCTCCTACTGAGGCTTTCTATATGAAACATTTGAATCCACAGTTGTGATGGGAAGTAGACACCATTCTAGTGTTCACACAGAGGTCTTACGTGGACAAATAAGACCTGCATGTGTAAAGACCTAGATTTGAAATTTCCAGGAAGAAAGGGCTCTATGAGTCAAGGGCTATCATGGTTTTATGCATTTATTTCCCGAGTTTATAACAGTTTGCTCTTTTGTTTTTAAAGGGCTTACTCAATGCCAGTGAAGACTACAGAGAAGCTTCTTGTGCCGTGAACCTAGTTTTAAGATTAAGGTAAATAATATTGTTTATCTTGCATCACTTTTCCTACATATAGTACAATATTCTGATCTCCTTCCTTAGCTTTTCATAATATTAGCATAAAATAAAATTGTTACCTTGTTTGAGCTCCCCAGATAGCCTGTGGGTGCTGTATTCCCAGGACTAATTGCTCTCTTCTAGTTGCTTCCTCAGGAAGAATAAGAAAGAAAAGCACCATGTGAGTGTATCTGCAGGCTCAGTGTACCCTTCATTAAGTTTTTTTTTTTCCTTGCCTTTTCTTCCTTGGGTTTTTCTTTCTCTTTTTTTTTTTCTTTTCTTTTTTTACAATGTTAGATCACAGTAAGAGATTTTTAATGAGTTTCTTTCTCACTTCAGCAGTCAGTCTCTGACAGAAATAAACCATGCTTTTATGACAAGTTGCCTGTTCAGAACATTCTTCAGTGACAGGTTTGATCAGCCACTGTGGAGAAATGATAGATATATTATGAAAGAACCCTCAGTCTTCCAGCAAATGGATACAAATATGGTGCCTGACAGTCTAGTCTTTGTATCTAGTGAATGAAAGCTTTCTATTTCGAGGATTTTTAAAAATAAGGTCAATTTAATGTATATTCTTCGTTAAGAATTTGGAATCTCAAGACAAAAGAAATTTGCTTGAACTTAATTGTAGATAGTTGAACTTACCAGATCAATCACCGTCACATTTAAAAAAAAAATTTTTTTATTGGAATAGTTGCTTTACAATGTTGTGTTAGTTTCTACTGTACAGCAAAGTGAATCAGCTATACGTATACATATATCCCCTCTTGTTTGCATTTCCTTCCCATTTAGGTCACCACAGAGCACTGAGTAGAGTTCCCTGTCACATTTTTGAAGGCATTTAGAAATATGTTCTCCTTTGACAATTAAACAAATAGAACACATGGCTAATGGGCCTTTTTCAGAGCCATGGCTATAAAAGGTGGATTCATTTTCAAGGTTAGTTTCCAGCCCTCTGAATTATCATAATCTGTCAGGGTAGATTATCTTCGCCATAATCACCCCTTCCTTCTGATGGTCATTCACAATCTGCAGTGCATTTTCCCATACTTACCATGGGAACCTCACAGCGACCCTTGGTGCACTTTAATTCAGAGTTGATTTCCAAGTCAAGATGTGAAATTATTACAAGACTATTTTCCTTATATTTGAGAGTAACCTTGCTTGTGATTCACAGTTAGTGTATTTAGCAGTCTCCAGAGTATGAAATAGCCCTTATCCTTTTCGTTTGACTTTGGAAACAGGTACTCCTTTTATTTTTCACTTGTTCATTTGTTCACTTATAAATATTCACCGATATTTCTGAGAAAGCAGTTCTGTGCCGGGCTCAGTGTTTGTCTTTGAGACGCAAGGGTGAGGGAGACTACGGAGATTACAGGCTAGCCCGCTGAGCATGCAGTGTTGGAAGTCACCTTTAGAGCCCAGTCATCCAACCTCCTACTTGACATACGCAGGAGTCTTTTCTTCAGTGCCCCTGCTGGGTGTTTACCCAGCCCCCGTGCATACTTCAGTTCACTCTTTCTCCGTGATCACCTCTGTGATACTGAAAAGCTTTAATTGCTATGTCCTCTTGAAGATTTAGCTGACCTTCCTATTCTGGGGTCAAATTCTGACCCTTAGAGCACATATCAGGTTCTCTGGATAAGTCTTCTGAAGAGTGTTAAAATGCATACTTTGAGCCTTATTTCCAAATATCATTTTGCTCTAGGTACTGGGACAATATAAAACAGTTGCATTCTCTCATTTTTCTGAGAGCCATTTGTTGTTTGCCAGGCTTGCTCTTCTCCTTTCCTAGGCAAAACAGCAAAAGTAACTTTAGCCTTGCTTCTCACGATATAGTTCTATACCCGTCTCCCAGTCATCCTTGTTTACTCCTGTTGACTTTTAGTCTGTATCTGCTTTTGTTACCCTTTTTCTCATGGGCTTAGGTGGTGGTTTTCCTGAGTTCATGGCTTGGGTCACTAGTCTTAAAAGATTCTCCATGAAGAAAGAGTTCCATGTTCAAATAAGTTAAGAAACAACGGGTAGTATCCATCTATTACACATACACACACACACACACACACACACACACACCTTTTTTTGGAAATCACAAGAAACATTAACATTAAGGGTTCTAAGAAGTTCTGCAGGAGAGGAATTTGTCACACACACACACACACACACACACACACACACCTTTTTTTGGAAATCACAAGAAACATTAACATTAAGGGTTCTAAGAAGTTCTGCAGGAGAGGAATTTGTTTAACTTTCTTTACTCTAAGACCTCTTCAACTTCAGAACTCTTTTCATGGTATTATTTTCCAGTTTAACCTTGTCCCTTTTAAATGGAGCACCCATATTTAAATGTAGGACTCCAGATGTGATCTGAGCAGGCTAGAATACAGTAGTTAGATCATGTGATTTTTTGCAGTTCACACTCTATTTCCCCTAAATAGAGAAATTTATAAATTTCTCCTAAATCAGTCCAAGTTTTCATTGCCTTTTGAAATACCTGTGTACTTTGGTGATGAATTTAGCATGACCCAACAGTCAAACAAAAACCTCTGATTGTGTTTTTTCCATTTGAAGGGCTACCGAGGCTGACTCTGAACTGCAACTTATGTTTTAAAACTCTGTGTACATCTTAGCATTTGTCACTATAAGAATGGACCTGGTGGTTTTGACTCATTGCTCGCCCACCGTACATTTCACTCCTGACTGTCAATGTGTCCTATTAGTTACAACGTTTGTATATACGTCCCTTGTCAATTTGATGACCCTATCTTTTGCACCTTTATCCAGAACATTGATTATCGTGTTCAACAGTTTAAGTAGGACAGAGCCGTCTGGCATCTGTTAGAAACTGCTCACTTTCTGAATGGCTTTCAATAATTAGCTAGTACTTTTTGGTATAGTTGCTCAATCAAAAACAAATCCTATTGACCCTACTGCCTTTTAGTCAACATTTAACTAACTATTCAAAAGGCTATCATAACAAGAACCATTAAAAATATTTCTGAAATTAAGACATATCAATGATATTTTCAAAAAAATGGAAGTAAATTTTAGTATAACTTATTATTAGCAAACATGTTTATGCCTAATTGCTTATATGCACCTTTTTTGTTGTTGTTAAATGTTTACAAGTTATTTGTTTAAATTCGTGTTTTTTTACATTTGAGAACTCACGAATCTCTCAGAATATGTTGTTGGACCCCTTTAAGGGCAATCCTTGTACAGTTGTGAACAGTGCAGGGGTTAGGAGCACTGACCCCCAGCGAAGTTGAAAATCTGCTTATAACTTTACAGCTGGCCCTCTGTATACACAGTTCCACATCTACAGATTTAACAAGCCGTGGGCTGTGTAGTCCTGTGGTAGGTATGTATTGAAAAAAAAGAATCCGCATATAAGTGGCCCTGCACAGTTCAAATCCCTGTTGTTTGCAGGTCAACTGTACTTTAATTTGAGAAAGAGCCTTTGAAAGTTAACAGTTAAAAGCTGTTAAGTTTTGGGGATCACTCTCTGCTGATGTAAACGTAAACAGCAGCTACTGTCATTCATCCTATAGATGGCACTGTTCTAGGCCCTGTGACGCAATAAGGGAAAAAACAAAAGTCAAATTTCCTGCCCTCCAGGAGCTTACATTCTAGAGGTAGGGAGAGGAGCAATTTAAATACGAGCATTACTGATATGATATATCAAGTTCTCTGAAGGAAAAGCTGCATCAAGTGGCTAGAAAGTCTGAGGGTGCTGTTCTGTATTAAGGAAGGCATGTTAGTTTTCTATTGCTACGTAACAAGTTACCACAAATTTCGTGGCTTAAAGCAACATCCATTTATTATCTCATAGCTTCTGTAGGTCAGAAGTCTGGACACGGCCTACTTGGGTCCTCTGCTGTGGCTCACCAGGCTGCAGTTAAGACCTGCTCACCTGGAGCTTGAGGTCTTCTTTCAAGCTCATTTGGGCGTGGCCAGAATTCAGTTCCTTGCACGTGTGGACTGAGATCCTCGGCTCCTACAGGCCACCCCACTCCAGACAGTTCACAGCCTGACTTTGCTTTTTTCAGGGGCAGTTGGAGAACCTTTCCCCTGCCCTCCAAGGGCTCAGTCCCTCTGTTAAAAGTTTTTCACCTAATTAGGCCAGTCTCATCTAGAATAATCTCCCTTTTGATTAAGTCGAAATCAACTGATTTGGAACTTGAATTACATCTGCAAAAATCCCTGCACCTTTGTCATAAAACATAACTTAATCACAGGAGTGACAGCCCATCATATTTAAAGGTCCGGGTCACACTCAGGGCAGAGGATTACGGAGGGCATGTACACCAGGGGACAGGAAGGTTGGAGGCCATCATAGAATTCTACATACCATAAAAGGGCTCTCTAAATAAAGGGCTAGTTGAGCAGACCCCTGACAGAAGTGAGGAACCAAGCCATGAGGTTGCTTGGAGGAAGAAAGATCTAGGCAGAGCAAACAGTGATCGCAAATATTCTGAGCAGGAAGGATGTTCTAAGTAGTTATAGAAACCCCCAGGGAACCAGTGTGGCCAGAGTGGTGGTGGGGGGTGAGGTCTGAAGGTTAGCAGGGGCTGAATCATGTAGGGACATATAGCCTGTGGTGAAGACTTTGGATTTCACTGTTTGTGGATGGGAAACCGTGGTGGAAGGTTTGTGAGCAGAAGAGTTACACCATCTGAGTTAAATTTTAAAATAAGTACTGTGATTGCTTTCTGGAGACTAGACCATATAGAGACCATTCAGGGTGGAAGCGGAGGGCCCATTGGCTGGCTATTGCCCTGGCGCAAAAAATGATGATGTGACCTGGACCAGGGTGGGAAGTAATGGAGGTGGCGAGCGATTATCAAATTCTGGATGGAGGAGAGAGGACTTAAAAGGTTTGGGCCTGAAAATACAGATGAATGGAGTTGCTGTCTTCTGAGATGAGGAGGGGAGTTGGAGTTGCAGGTTTGGGCAGAATCAAGAATTCAGTTTTGGACAAGTTCAGTTTAAGTTGTCTAGTGGAAATCTATTTCATGATGTCAAGTAGGCATTCAGGTACACGAGCCTAGATTTCAAAGGAGATATATGTCTGGGCTAGAGAGATAAATTTGAGAACTGGTGCATACGGTTTTTCTTTTTTTTTTTTTCTTTTTCTTTCTTTTTTTTTTTTTTTTTTTTTTTTTTCTGTACGTGGGCCTCTCACTGCTGGGGCCTCC
>NC_041215.1:73879622-73883531 GCF_002837175.3 Physeter macrocephalus | reverse complement strand
CCGGACACGCAGGCTCAGCGGCCATGGCTCACGGGCCTAGCCGCTCCATGGCATGTGGGATCTTCCCGGACCGGGGCACGAACCCGCGTCCCCTGCATCGGCAGGCGGACTCTCAACCACTGCGCCACCAGGGAAGCCCCGGTGCATACGGTTTTTAAAGCTATGAAGTCATATGAGCTCACGTAGGGAGTGAGTGATGGTAAAGAGTTCAAGGTCTTGCACACTCAGGTGGTGTATGGATGAGGAGCAGTCAACAGATTGGTGAGGAGAGGCTGGTGAGGTCGAGGAGAGATGGTGGTCCTGTAAGTCAAACAGAGGAAGTCTCAAGAAAGGAGGAGTGAAAAGCTGCATCAGTTGTTATCAATAGATCAAGTACAATGGGAACTGGGGATTCACCATTGTGTTTGGCAAAATATCAATACGTTCTTAACCATTCTTGACCTTGGCAAGAGTTATTTTAGTGGAGTGGTGGGGACAAAAGCCTGATGATAGAACTGGGTTCAGGACAGAGTGGCGAGAGAAAACATAATGTAACAAAGATAGATGACTTGTTAGTATGCACAACTCTTGCTAGAAATTTGCTGTACAGGGGGAGCAAAGAAATGGGGTGTTAGCTCAATGACAGTATGGGATGAAGCAAGGGTGTTTTTTTTTTTAAAGTATTGTTTAATGGAAGTGCTCCAATAGAGAAGGAAAATGGAATGAGAAACGGGACATTTGGAAGCCTGATGTCCTCGAATGGGTGGGAAGGGATGATGCCCAGGTATCCATGTAGATGTCAGCCATAGACAGGAGAATGGATAGATGTCTGTTTGACATTGCAGCCGCAGTGATGGAAGAGCAGTCAGAGGTGCAGGGAGCTTGGTGATTTGGGGTATGGGCTTGTGGAAGTTTTCTTCTGTTAATTCTCTTCTCTCAGTAAGATAAGGAATGTCATCATTGAGAGTGAGGAAGGAAAAGATGTTCAAGGTTGGAGAAATGAGGAGATAATTAATTGTGTAGGAGAGCTGGAGAGTCAATTCACCAGGGAGATGTGATAGGATGAACAGGCTGCACCGGTGATCACTTGAGGTTAGGGATTGTGAATTTAAAGTGAACCAGTAGCTTGTTCCCTGAAATGGACATTATCCTGATGTCCCAGAATATAAGTGCGTTTGAGTGTGATCGTCATCTAAATGGAAACACAGCATTTAAAAACATTCCTAGAGGGTTCTATGAGCACACCCTTGCAGGCCCCAGCTTTAGAGTCACTTTTTAAATCATGAACAAATATGGGTCATAGAGTTGTCCTCAGTGGTCTCTTGTGTGCAGGGTGGCAGTCTCCTGGCCTCTTCTTTTACCACCAGCACCCCCTCATAGGTCCAGCTTCTCTTAGAACCTTCAACGTTACATGCTCATTGAGTATCAAAATCTGCCATCTAATGTTGGTCCCTGCCATACAATTTCTTCATACCCCAGTCCCCATTTGAAACTTACTCTGGATCACTTGTACCAGCCTGTGTGAGAGGAAGCTGGAAGGTTCTGGCCAGTGTTGATCAGATTTAGGAAATCCATGTGCTGTTTTGTACCCTTTTCATTCATTTCCATCTAGACCACAAGATTCTGACATATGTATATGGTACATATATAGACACATATTTATATACATACGCAAACGTATGCATATACACACACACACAAATATACCCTCATTCTGTCCTTGTGGATCACTGGTCTAGACAACACGTGGCTATTGGGTGTTAGGAAACAGTGTGCCTGCCTTTCTTATCCCCTGAGGCCATCGGGGCATGACATGTATGTGTATTGTGCTCCATAGGCTAGTGAGTAGACATCGGTTCAAGCCAGCATTTCACCAGTTGTTAACTAATGCTGTTTGGGTGGCTGCTTTCTCCACCTCTTGGAAAGCTCACTCTGACTTTCTTTTTTTTTTTTTTTTTTTTTTTTTTTGTGGTATGCGGGCCTCCCTCCGCTGTGGCCTCTCCCGTCGCGGAGCACAGGCTCCGGACGCGCAGGCCCAGCGGCCATGGCTCACGGGCCCAGACGCTCCGCGGCATGTGGGATCCTCCCAGACCGGGGCGCGAACCCGGTTCCCCTGCATCGGCATGCGGACGCGCAACCACTGCGCCACCAGGGAAGCCCCTGACTTTCTTTTTGACATAGCATTTTATAGACCTACCTGGTAGGAATATGGCTTCCTTCCCCAAGATGCTGGGTAAACCTCACCTTCATTCTCTAGGTAGGAAACTGGGAAATACTTTTCACAACGCCACATTCTAAAAAGAAAAGACAAATACATTTTAGCTACAAGTAGTATATTTATTTCTCCATGTCTCATTTCTGGTGATCATAGGCAAAAGACTGCAGAGACAAAGGCTAATTTCTTCTTTGAAAAAATATAATATTGCTTTAACTTGCTTTTAAAGCTGATCTGTTATATGTAAGGTTGGAGAAAAAGGATTAGACCTTAGATCTCCATGTTAAATGCTGAACATAGTTAAAATGTAGTTTTTTCTTTTAGCATGTATGTACTTTTCTGCAGATATTCTCTTGTCTATTGTGTGTGTGGTAATGTTGTCAAAAAAAAATGAGTGTCATAAATTTAGGTACAAGATAAAGGAAATCCTCTTACATCTGAAGAGAAAAATACCAGCTCACAAGTGAGCCACCTCATAATTTATGTAACTGTCTGTAGATGTTATTACAGTTTCTGGTTTCAGTTAGGCATTGCACAAATATTTTGTCATTAGTATATTTTTCATAAAATAGAATAGTCATATTTGGCATAAAACATGTTTTTTTAGAGTCAGGCTCAGTGATTTGGAAAGATGATAAACTTATCAGTTAAATTGTTAATTCCTTTGTGTTGGATGCTGGTCATGCTTTGACAGTGCAGCCCCGTGGATTGCAGTTAGTTTAGCTGAAGGCAACTGTGACAGTTTTTACACTTTTTAGATGCTTTGGTCTATCCCATCAATTTGCTAATAATGAATTTACTTGGTTATTATGTAGCAATACCATTAGACCTTGATGGGCCTATTAAAGACCCTAGTCCAACAAAATAGTTTTCCTCTTTGTGGGGGAAGAGGATCTCTGGAATAGGATATTTTTATTTATATTTTATTTATTTATTTATTTATTTATTTTTAATTTATTTTTATTTATTTATTTATTTTTATTTATTTTATTATATTTTATTTATTTATTTATTTATTTATTTTCACATCTTTATTGGAGTATAATTGCTTTACAATGGTGTGTTAGTTTCTGCTTTACAACAAAGTGAATCAGTTATACATATACATATGTTCCCATATCTCTTCCCTCTTGCATCTCCCTCCGTCCCACCTTCCCTATCCCACCCCTCTAGGTGGTCACAAAGCACAGAGCTGATCTCCCTGTGTTATGCGGCTGCTTCCCACTAGCTATCTGGTAGTGTATATATGTCCATGCCACTCTTTCAATTCGTCACAGCTTACCCTTCCCCCTCCCCATATCCTCAAGTCCATAGTCTACTAGGTCTGTGTTTTATTCCAATCCTACCCCTAGTCTCTTCGTGACATTTTTTTTCGTAGATTCCATATATATGTGTTAGCATACAGTATTTGTTTTTCTCCTTCTGACTTACTTCACTCTGTATGACAGACTCTAGGTCCATCCACCTCACTACAAATAACTCAGTTTCATTTCTTTTTTCTTTTCTTTTCTTTTCTTTTTTTGTGGTACGCGGGTCTCTCACTGTTGCAGCCTCTCCCGTTGCGGAGCACAGGCTCTGGGACACGCAGGCTCAGTGGCCATGGCCTACGGGCCCAGCCACTCCACGGCACGTGGAATCTACCCAGACCGGGACACGAACCCGCGTCCCCTGCATCGGCAGGCGGACTCTCAACCACTGCGCCACCAGGGAAGCCC
>NC_041215.1:73878422-73878929 GCF_002837175.3 Physeter macrocephalus | reverse complement strand
TACTGTCTTGATTACTGTAGCTTTGTAGTATAGTCTGAAGTCAGGGAGCCTGATTCCTCCAGCTCCGCTTTTCTTTCTCAAGATTGCTTTGGCTATTCGGGGTCTTTTGTATTTCCATACAAATTGTGAAATTTTTTGTTCTAGTTCTGTAAAAAATACCAGTGGTAGTTTGATAGGGATTGCATTGAATCTGTAGATTGCTTTGGGTAGTAGACTCATTTTCACAATGTTGATTCTTCCAATCCAGGAATATAGTATATCTCTCCATCTATTTGTGTCATCTTTAATTTCTTTCATCAGTGTCTTATAATTTTCTCCATACAGGTCTTTTGTCTCCTCAGGCAGATTTATTCCTAGATATTTTATTCTTTTTGTTGCACTGGCAAATGGGAGTGTTTTCTTAATTTCACTCTCAGATTTTTCATCATTAGTGTATAAGAATGCCAGAGATTTCTGTGCATTAATTTTATATCCTGCTACTTTACCAAATTCATTGATTAGCTCTAG
>NC_041215.1:73874726-73875482 GCF_002837175.3 Physeter macrocephalus | reverse complement strand
GGTGTAAGGTTAGCTTGTTTATTTGAGATATTTCTTGTTTCTTGAAGTAGGATTGTATTGCTATAAACTTCCCTCTTAGCATTGCTTTTGCTGCATCCCATAGGTTTGGGGTCATCGTGTCTCCATTGTCATTTGTTTCTAAGTATTTTTTGATTTCCTCTTTGATTTCTTCAGTGAACACTTCATTATTAAGTAGTGTATGGTGTAGCCTCCATGTGTTGGTATTTTTTACAGATCTTTTCCTGTAATTGACATCTAGTCTCATAGCGTTGTGGTCCGAAAAGATACTTGATACGATTTCAGTTTTCTTAAATTTACCAAGGCTAGCTTTGTGACCCAAGATATGATCTATCCTGGAGAATGTTCCATGAGCACTTGAGAAAAATGTGTATTCTGTTGTTTTTGGATGGACTGTCCAAAACAAAATAAATATCAATTAAGTCCATCTTGTTTAATGTATCATTTAAAACTTGTGTTTCCTTATTTATTTTCATTTTGGGTGATCTGTCCATTGGTGAAAGTGGGGTGTTAAAGTCCCCTACTATGATTGTGTTACTGTCGATTTCCCCTTTTATGGCTGTTAGTATTTACCTTATGTATTGAGGTGCTCCTATGTTGGGTGCATAAATATTTACAATTGTTATATCTTCTTCATGGATCGATCCCTTGATCATTATGTAGTGTCCTTCTTTGTCTCTTGTAATAGTTTTTATTTTAAAGTCTTTTTTGTCTGATATGAGAATCGCTACTCCAGCT
>NC_041215.1:73852435-73873440 GCF_002837175.3 Physeter macrocephalus | reverse complement strand
CATTTTGCCTATTCTATTTCCAAGATTTTGGATCATCTTTACTATCATTATTCTGTATTGTTTTTCAGGTAGACTGCCTATTTCCTCTTCATTTGTTAGGTCTGGTGGTTTTTTACCTTCCTCCTTCATCTGCTGTGTGTTTTTTTGTCATTTCATTTTGCTTATCTTACTGTGTTTGGGGTCTCCTTTTTTCAGGCTGCAGGTTCATAGTTCCCATTGATTTTGGTGTGTGTGTCCAGTGGCTAAGGTTGGTTCAGTGGGTTGAGTAGGTTTCCTGGTTGAGGGGACTACTGCCGACCATATGGGGATTCCCTTGTGTGTTATTTTTCCCTTGCTGCTTTTATTATGTTTTCTTTGTATTTAATTTTTGATAGTTTGAATAATATATGTCTTGGCATTGTTTCTCCTTGGATTTATCCTGTATGTATTGATCCCATCTAGAGTATTTTGTGTGTGTGTGTGTGTGTGTGTGGTATGCGGGCCTCTCTCTGTTGTGGCCTCTCCCGTTGCGGAGCACAGGGTCCAGACACACAGGCTCAGAGGCCATGGCTCACAGGCCCAGCCGCTCCACGGCACGTGGGATCCTCCCGCACCGGGGCACGAACCCACATCCCCTGCATCGGCAGGCGGACTCTCAACCACTGCGCCACCAGGGAAGCCCCCATGTAGAGTATTTTAAATTTCATTTATCGTGTTGTTCATCGTTGCTTGCTTCCTCTTTAGTTCTTCTAGGTCCTTGTTAAGTGTTTCTTGCATTTTGCCTATTCTATTTCCAAGATTTTGGATCATCTTTACTATCATTATTCTGTATTGTTTTTCAGGTAGACTGCCTATTTCCTCTTCATTTGTTAGGTCTGGTGGTTTTTTACCTTCCTCCTTCATCTGCTGTGTGTTTTTTTGTCATTTCATTTTGCTTATCTTACTGTGTTTGGGGTCTCCTTTTTTCAGGCTGCAGGTTCATAGTTCCCATTGATTTTGGTGTGTGTGTCCAGTGGCTAAGGTTGGTTCAGTGGGTTGAGTAGGTTTCCTGGTTGAGGGGACTACTGCCTGTGTTCTGGTGGATGAGGCTGGATCTTGTCTTTCTGGTGGGCAGGTCCACGTCTGGTGGTGTGTTTTGGGGTGTCTGTAGCCTATTATGATTTTAGGCAGCCTCTCTGCTAATGGATGTGCCTGTGGCCCTGTCTTGCTAGTTGTTGGGCATAGGGTGTCCAGCACTGTAGGTTGCTGGTCGTTGAGTGAAGCTGGGTCTTGGTGTTGAGATGGAGATCTCTGGGAGATTTTTGCAGTTTGATATTACATGGAGCTGGGAGGTATCTTGTGGACCATTGTCCTGAACTTGGCTCTCCCACTTCAGAGACACAGCCCTGACGCCTGGCTGGAGCACCAAGAGCCTTTAATTCACAAGGCTCAGAATAAAAGGGAGAAAAAATAGAAAGGAAAGAAAGGAAGGAAGGAAGAAAGGAAAGAAAGGAAGAAAGATAGGAAGAGAAAGAAAGAAGATAAAGTAGGATAAAATAAAGTTATTAAAATAAAAAATAATTTTTAAGAAGAAAAAATTTTTAAAGTAAAAAAAAGAAAAAGGAAATAAAAAAACCGGGATGGTCAGAACCCTAGGACAAATGGTGAAAGCAAAGCTATACAGACAAAATCTCACACAGAAGCACACACATACACACTCACAAAAAGAGAAAAAGGGGAAAAAAATAATATCTCTTGCTCCCAAAGTCCACCTCTTCAACTTGGGGTGATTTGCTGTCTCTTCAGGTATTCCACAGATGCAGGGCACTTCAAGTTGATTGTGGAGCTTTAAGAAAGGAAGAAAGATAGGAAGAGAAAGAAAGAAGATAAAGTAGGATAAAATAAAGTTATTAAAATAAAAAATAATTTTTAAGAAGAAAAAATTTTTAAAGTAAAAAAAAGAAAAAGGAAATAAAAAAACCGGGATGGTCAGAACCCTAGGACAAATGGTGAAAGCAAAGCTATACAGACAAAATCTCACACAGAAGCACACACATACACACTCACAAAAAGAGAAAAAGGGGAAAAAAATAATATCTCTTGCTCCCAAAGTCCACCTCTTCAACTTGGGGTGATTTGCTGTCTCTTCAGGTATTCCACAGATGCAGGGCACTTCAAGTTGATTGTGGAGCTTTAATCTGCTGCTTCTGAGGCTGCTGGGAGAGACCTCCCCCTCTACTGTTTGTTCGCCCAGCTCCTGTGGTTCAGCTTTGGACTTGACCCCGCCTCTGTGTAGGTCGCCCGAGGGCATCTGCTCTTCGCTCAGACAGGACGGGGTTAAAGGAGCCGCTGATTCGGGGGCTCTGGCTCACTCAGGCCGGGGGGAGGAAGGGGTACGGATGCGGGGCGGGCCTGCGGCGGCAGAGGCCAGCATGACGTTGCACCGGCCTGAGGCGCGCCGTGCGTTCTCCTGGGGAAGTTGTCCCTGGATCCCGGGAGACTGGCAGTGGCGGGCTGCACAGGCTCCCGGGAGGGGAGGTGTGGAGAGTGACTTGTTCTCACACACAGGCTTCTTGGTGGCTGCAACAGCAGCCTTAGCGTCTCATGCCAGTCTCTGGGGTCCGTGTTGATAGCCACGGCTCGCGCGCGTTTCTGGAGCTCCTTTACGCGGTATGCTTAATCCCCTCTCCTCGTGCACCAGGAAACAAAGAGGGAAGAAAAAGTCTGTTGTCTTTTTGGCAGCTCCCCGCCCGTCTCTGGCGCTCCTTTAAGCGGCGCGCTTTATCCCCTCTCCTTGCGCACCAGGAAACAAAGAGGCAAGAAAGAAAAGGTCTCTTGCCTCTTGGGCAGCTCCAGACTTCTCCCGGACTCCCTCCCGGCTAGCCGTGGTGCACTATCCCCTTCAGGCTGTGTTCGCGCTGCCAACCCTAGTCCTCTCCCTGCGATCCGACCGAAGCCCGAGAGCCTCAGCTCCCAGCCCGCCCCCCGCCCCGGCGGGTGAGCAGACAAGCCTCTTGGGCTGGTGAGTGCTGGTCGGCACCGATCCTCTGCGGGAATCTCTCTGCTTTGTCCTCCACACCCTGTTACTGCGTTCTCTTCCGTGGCTCTGAAGCTTCCCCCCTCCGCCACCCGCAGGCTCCGCCCGCAAAGGGGCTTCCAGTGTGTGGAAACCTTTCCTCTTTCACAGCTCCCTCCCAGTGGTGCAGGTCCCATCCCTATTCTTTTGTCTCTGTTTATTCTTTTTTCTTTTGCCCTACCCAGGTAAGTGGGGTGTTTCTTGCCTTTTGGGAGGTCTGAGGTCTTCTGCCAGCGTTCAGTGGGTGTTCTGTAGGAGCAGTTCCACGTGTAGATGTATTTCTGATGTTTCTGTGGGGAGGAAGGTGATTTCCGCGTCTTCCTCTTCCACCATCTTCTCTCTCCCCTAGGATATTTATTTTACAAAAATCCTTTAGTATGACGGTATTACTTAGTTTGACTTATTATTTTAGTTTCTCTTTTAAAAGGTGAACTTAGATATGGGTAAACTGTAGACTTAGTAAGTTATAATTTCATAAAGAAAGCTGAAGCTGCTAAAAACAATTTTGTTCACCATTTTAGCATTAGTATGCCTGAATTCTAATTCCATGTTATCATCATTCAGGAGGGATTTGAATTCTTAAATGATTCTCTAGTCTGTAAAATCAGGTTAATTGCATAATTCTAGTTAAGTAGTTGGGGGGCTTGATTAATTTTTCCCCAAAAGGTTAAATAGTATAGTCATAGTGACCAATTGTGGCAGTACTTTTTATTACATGGTCTTTTTCTTCCCCCAACAAATTGCTTATTTATGGCTTTCTTTGTGCAAGGCTTTTTTGAAAATCCAAAGATGAATATGACAGGGTCTTTGCACTCAAAGAGCTTACTGTGTAGGCAGATAGATCAGACCCTGCACAAATGACTCTAACACAAGGTAGAAAGTGATAAATGCCGTAATAAGACGGATGAAAAGAAGAGCTATGGGTAGTTAAAGGAAGGTGAGAGCCCTTTTGTCTGAATGTTATCTTTGGATTACTTGTTCCCATAGTAACCAGTGTTTATTTTTTCAACATCCACGTTTTGCGAACAGTAATGGTTGAGTTGAATCCAGGGGCAGTGTCAGGCTGTGGTCTTTGTACAGGCCTTATCAGACTTAAATGATTCCTGAGAAGACTATGTTTGTTTTTCAGTAGAGTGGTATGTGTTATTATGTAGGTGCCAAGTTATTAGAAATACTGATCTTTTTTATGAAAAATATTTAACATTTAATTTTTTGGAGTGTTCTCCTCTGGAAATTTCCTTTCCTCTGTGAATTAGAGTCGCTTCTGTACTTCTTGGCTATATTGTGAGTGAGGTCCTTCAGAAAGATGAGTTCCTACAATGAACCAGGCACCGTGATAAGCACTGTGTATGCTTTGTCGTGTTTAATCATCACAAAACCTCTGCAACGTTGATACTGTTGTTACTGACATCTCACAGGTGAGAGACTAACGCGTAAAGTCCTGGGGGTTACTTGTCCAATACCTTCCAGCTCAGATGAAGCAGAGACGGGTCTTGAACCTGGGTCTGTTGAGCATGCTGGTCCTTGCTGTTTACCCCTTGACCCCGTGGCCGTGCTCTATTCAGTTCTGTTCTGAATGCCATTAGAAACCCATGTATTTTTAGGATTGTTACATTTACCTGTCTTCTCACTGACATTTTACCTAAGTATTCTTTTAACAGTGTTTCCTGATATGCCCATCATTAAATATGACAGGAATACCTGAAAATATTTTAGAGGAGATACTAAAGTTGATGATGAAAATAGCAGTCAGCATTTGTAGTGTCTTACAACTTTAAAAGCACGGTCACATCACTTGCCTGATTTAATTTTTTTTTCATCCTATGTTTGCTGCTTACAGGTGAAAAAGCAAGATCAGGGATGTTAAGTAACTTTCCTGCAGTCACAGAGATAGTACACTTAGGCTGGAGACTGGGTCTTCTGATGTTAATCCAGTGTTATTGGTGGTGTGGTATAGGTAGATGGTATAAGTAAAGATGATATAAGGTAGTGCAGGGTGTAGATCTTTTGCATTTACAAAACCCTTCTGCTGGTAAAAATGCTAAAAGGAAGGAAGATTTGTACTCAGAAAAATTTGGTAATGCATGAGAAGCAAAATAGAAGAATTAAAAGCCATTCATTGTGAGATAATGTCCTTTTCTTTCTGACAGTGGAGCAAGCAGATGTTTGCAAGTGCAAATACTTTCAGCAATAGGGAATGTATAGAGTTCTGTATTTTCAAGCAATATATGGTCATCTTAGAAATTTAGAAAATCTAAGTAAATTAAAAGAAAAGAACAAGAAAGAAAGTCTTCCATATCTCACTACCCAGAGATACATCATTACTAGCCTCTTGACAAATACTCTTCTACTCTTTTCTACACTTACGTTAATAATGTTATAGTATAAATATTTTATTTCACAAAACACATAATGTTTTATGGTCTGCTTTAGTTACTAATGTCTTTGATATCTTTTCATATCTCTGAGTATAAATAAATCTACACAGTCTTTTTGGATGGCTTCTTTATATTTTGACTGAGTGTGCCAAAACATATTACTTTAAAAGTATTATTTGATATTTATGGAATTCCCAGTTTTTCAGTATGGCAGTATATGAAACCTTATATGTGCAAAAGTGATGTTTTAAAACTGCCCAGTAGAAAAATCCCCTTTAGCATTGGATTTTGACCTTGCTGAAATGCTCTCAGACTTTGAGAAACCTGGAGATACAAAACGGAGTAAGCCCAGTATTGAAGCACATGGGGATTCTAGGGGCTGGTTGTGGCACTTGGGTCAGCAAGAGTGTCACTGTCCATGTGGCAGCTGACACTGCTTCCTTACTCTTTGTTAGGGCTGAGTTCTTAGGCAGTGCACTGAGAAGCCACCAGAATGAATGATTCCTGTGTGTAACATGCTAACAGCAGTAGAACACAAACACTGAGTTCCATTTTGTAGCCATTCTTTTGGGTTCTTCCCTCCAGTGCATGTTCTTTAAGAAATCCTCACTTGGCTGCTTGCTGTGAGCAGCCTGGGGTTAGAGAAAGTGACATGTGTGTGGGACATAACTGTTGGAGGAGATGACAGATTACCTTTATTCTCTTAGAGCCTTACACAGTGCCTAGCATGTGATAGACCCTTAATACATGTGTATTGCACAAGTGCCAACTGAATGATTCTTAACTAAAGGCATTTTCCACAAACTTTGAATATCAAGATGCCTCACAAGATTTGTATGTATGTGTATATGTATGTATGTGCCTAAAGATGTTACAGTGGAACAATAGTTTTTGATGTTATAGTGGAAATGTGTACAAAAAAATACTTATTTACTAGATTTCCTCTACAAAAATTCCCAAGTGAGATAATACTTTAGGTGTAATCTATTTTATTTTTTAAAATACATGCAGACTCCATGCTATAAGAATTGCAAGATGGTTTCTGTGGCAGAGATATGAACAAGGTCATGCTGAAAGAGGATCCTTACAGGAGCATCCTCTGCCCTTCCTATGTATCCAGCTTGGATTACTTCCTCTAGGGTTGTCACCAGCATCCATTGGCCTGGGTCTCAGCCCCAGGCCTCAACTTGTGAGTTTTGAAGTGTCGGTGTGTTACGCTTCTTCCTCCAGACCCCTCTCTGGTAGAAGTTTCCCTGTTAAAAAGTCTTCCTGAGTCCTTCAGGCTGCTTAAAGGTGGCAGCTGGCGTATCTCTGTAGAACTTACCCACAACTGCAGCTCTGTTGCAGAATGTTTTCAGGGCAGCTCTCATCTAACCTCGGAAGGGCAGTGAATTGTGCAGTGTCACGTGACCAGTCACTATCGGTGCCAAGAATAGAACCCTAAAATCAGCCTGCGGAGGGGTAGCCTCCTTGCCGTCCTCTCTCTCATCGTAAGTTCTGCCGTGCTCTGGCCAGCAGTCAGTCTTACTTGCTGGACCAATTGTTTGGTCACATTTCTGGGACTTTCACGTCTCCCCTGAACTCTTGCATCTTTCTCATGAGCTTTTTTAATGTCATCGAACAGATAGGCATGAAAAGAAAATGTCTTAAAATAGTGGGTACCTTAAGAAGATTTGGTGTCATTTAAGTCAATGTTAATTACCTGAGATACCTTGGCTGGCAATAGCCCGAAATTTTAGCAAACACCTGAGTGTTTTAAGTTATCCTTTCTGTCACTTTGCAGAGGCTGTCTCTTATCCTTTTTTATATTCCACCTTTCCTAGCTGCTGATGATGTAACCTGATGCTCTTAGCCTTCTAAAAATTCTCTCCAGTTTTATCAGGGAAGGTTTTCTCTTAGGACGCATCCCCTTGATCAGAGCTGAATAATTCTGAGGTCTGTTTGCAAAGTTATTTCAGTTACCATACCCTGGAGATAATGAGTGGTGAGATTTCTTCCTCAAAATGTTGAGTCTTGGAAAAGCAACAAGCATATTTCAGTTTGGGGGCTTTCTCTGCATTAACTTTTCTTTCCCCATTGAAACCAGACTCCCTGGAATATACTTTCAACTTTATTTTGCAATTCTGAGTGCTAGAGAACTTTGTTCTTCTTGTTAAAATTGATACAGTTGTTAACTGGTGGTGTAGTGGGAAGTCTCTGCTGCCAAGTGGAATTCATTGATTGGTCTTTGTATTAGTTTTCTATTGCTGCTGTAATAAATTACCACAAACCTAGTGGCTTAGAACAGCACAAATTTATCATCTTTATTATTTATTCTTATCTTACAGTTCTGTAAGTCAGAAGTCTACATGGGTCTCAATGGGCTAAAAAATCACGGCGTCGGCAGGGCTGTGCCTCAGGAGCCTCTAGAGAAGAATATGTTTCCTTGACTTTTTTTTTTTTTTTAAGTGCAGTTTCAGGTTCAGAGCAAAACTAAGAGGAATGTGTGGAGGTGTCCCATTTACCCATGGACCCCACACATGCTTAGCTGCCTTCACCGGGTACACCCCCAACAGTGTGGTACATCTGTTACAGTCTGTGAGACTACAGCGACATGTCTGTATTCTTCAAAGTCCTGTAGTGTACATTACAGTCCACTCTTGGTGTTGTACATGCTATGATTTTGGACAAATGTATCCACCATTATAGTACCATGTAGAGTGTTTTCACTGCCCTAAAAATCCTCTGGGCTCTGCCTGTTAGCCCCCTCTCACACTCCTGCTAACCACTGATCTTTTTACTGTTTCTATGGTTTTGCTTTTCCCAGAATGTCATATAGTTGGAATGTGCATTTAAGTATCCTCCATGTCTTTTCATGATTTGATAGCTCATTTCTTTGTAGCCTTGAGCACTGTGCATTTTCTGTATGTTCCACAGTTGGTTTATCCATTCACCTACTGAAGGACATCTTGGTGGCTTCCACGTTTGGGCAATTATAAATAAAGGTGTTATAAAATATCCTTGTGTACGTTTTTGTGTAGACATAAGTTTTTAGTTCCTTTGGGTAAATACCAAGGAGCATGATTGCTGGATTGTATGGTAAGAGTATGTTTAGTTTTGTAAGAAATGGCCAAACTGTCTTCCAAAGTGGCCATACCACTTTGTGTTCCCACCAGCAGTGAGTGAGAGTTCCTCCTGCTCCACATCCTCACCAGCATTTGGTGCTGTCATTATCAATGTTCCAGATTTTGGCTATTCTAATGGTGTGTAGTGGTATCTGTGTTTTAATTTGCATTTCCCTGATGACATGTGAGGTGGAGGATCTTTTCATATGCTTATTTGCCATCTGTGTATATTCTTTGAAGTGTTTGTTAAAGTCTTTGGCCCATTTTTCTTTTTCTTATTGTTGAGCTTCAAGGGTTCTTTGTATATTTTGGACAATAGTCCTTTATCAGATACATCTTTTGCAAATATTTTCTCCCAGTCTGTGGCTTGTCTTCTCATTCTCTTGACATTGTCTTCTGCACAACAGAGGTCTTTAAATTTAATGAAGTCAGATTATCAATTATTTCTTTCTTGGACTGTGCCTTTGGTGTTGTATCTAAATAGGCATCACCATACCCAAGGTTATCTCCAGGAGGCAAACTAGTAAGATGATTATCAGGGCTTTCACTTACTCAGAAACTGGAGTTTATTTTTCTTGCTGCTTTCATTTATGTCATTATCCAACATTACTTATGTTTCCTAGGTATTAAGTGGTGGCTGGGAGGGAATTGGTGAACTCCGGGAGTCTTTGCCTTCTCCAGTTCACTCTCATAGACCTGGAGTGTTCTGCAGTGCTTGTTTCACACTGTTTCTCCTTGACTCTGCATCAACTGACAGTTCACAGAGCATCTGGGCAAGGGCCTGCCTGTTTATAAGATGCTCAGTCACCACAGGTTATCAGTGCTGTCACTAGTTACTCCTTTTGCAAATGGCGATTAAAAAAAAAATGATCTTCTCAATAGCATGATGTATTGGGTTGTTTGCTGGAGTTGACGATGTTTAGTCTGAGGGCTGCTGTTGAGAGTGTTACATAGGTAAAGGAAGGTGTGTGCCTAGGGGCTGGAGGTGGCCTTTCACAAATGGCTAAGCTTGGCCCAGTGTTTATGAAAGAAGATGAAAAACATTAACTTACCTGAAATTAAAAGCATAGTCTGAGAAAAAGGTAGAAAATACTCACTAGATTTTAGGGGACCACAACAAAATGAAAACTCATCATGTGATAAGGCTCTTAATTTAATCAGAATTTCACTGCATAGAGAAACTAGAGATTATCTTCTGAGTTCCCAGCCTCTGGACCCTGTGGAAATCAGACCGTTACACAAATACAGGAACTACTCTTTTTAAAATTTTTCAGAAAATAAAACTCTATCCTTTCCTCTAATAATCTGCTTAGCTCTGTGAGTTTTCCCAGTGAGGTATGTAGTTAAGTAACTATTTTTTTTTTTTTTTTTTTTGTGGTACGCGGGTCTCTCACTGTTGTGGCCTCTCCCGTTGTGGAGCACAGGCTCCGGACGCACAGGCTCAGCAGCCATGGCTCACGGGCCCAGCCGCTCTGCGGCATGTGGGATCCTCCCGGACCGGGACACAAACCCGTGTCCCCTGCATCGGCAGGCGGACTCTCAACCACTGCGCCACCAGGGGAGCCCTAGTTAAGTAACTTTAATCTCCAAAAGAAAGTATGAGTTTTGGTGGAGTTTTTAATGAATTTGGACACTGAAGATGCTGGAAAGCACACCTGGCCACAACATATTTATGTAAGTCTTCTTCAGAACCCTCGGCTCCTTTTTATTGGCAGAAGTATGTCTCTTATCAAGGAAGTGTTGGAGGGCTTCTGCCCTGGGTGGTTTCCACTTTCTCCGACACAGGCAGCCTCCAGGACCAGGGGTTGCTCCTCTCACACCCATTGGTTTGGGGCTCTACCTGTGCTCGTGGTGTAAGTCAGAGGCCACTTCAGTGGGTTCTGTGATGACTTGTCAATTCCCTGAATGGAGATTTGCTAGCTTCCCAGATGGTTGCCTTTGTTGTCTTAATGGAGAACCTCTGGGGATTCAATAAAATCAGACTGTGCACATTTGTCTGGAGTTGGTTCTAAATTTCCATGCGGTGGAGTGGATATGAGGTCGGCTTGGTGAAAAAGGTATTGGAATTTTTGTACTTTGATCCATTCTCTTTTTATGGCTTGATTGAACCATTTTGCTCCCTCGCTCAAAGAGAGGTCTTTCTCTGAGAATGTTCAGATGAAGTATTAGTCCTTTAAAAGGCTTAAAATGAATGTTTATTACCACAGCAAGGACTATACCATTTTAAACTCCTGCGTTGTAAATCACACCAAGGATCCTCCTCAGGTTGGCCTTTTGACTGCATTAGGCTAACTGCTGTGTTGCAGGAAAGTGTAGTGTTTGAGTAATATGCGAGTAGCTAAGATAAGTCTTTTTCCTTTCTCAAAAGATTCTGTCTCCCTCACTACCCCCTCTCAGAAAATCTAAAAGAAAATGAGGAGCTGAAAAAAGCAGGGCTAGAAGATATTTCATAATCCTTCCTTCATTCTTTTTAATCAGTTTGTTGAATACTCAGTACTGTCTGGGGTAAAAATGAAAGTTTTATTTTTCTTTAGTCACCATTTTCAGAGCTTTGTTGAGTCTTCCTTTCTCATCTTTTAATGGTGTCTTGGGCTGTAGACCGTAATTCTCTGGTGAGTTAGGACATAAAGAAGTCAAGTCTAGTCTAAACTTCAGTCTCTATTCAATTTAGCCTTTATGTCTCCTCCCCTCCCCCACCTGTCCCCTCTGGCTGAGTAGGGGACACACTCAGCTCTTTCACCCTATTCCACCCTCCCTTTTCTGTGCTCCTTTCTCCTCTCGGTTGTCACCGCTTCAGAAACACTCACTGGCTGCCAGTGTCCTCTTTGGTGGGGACCCTGCTGCGACTCTCTGAAGAGTTCTGATCCAGCACCTTCTTCCCTGCACCTGGGCAGGTGGGCAGGAGGTCCTCAGGAGTAGGATCATAGCAGGATGGCTTGGCTTGGCTGCCTCCCCCTTGACTCCTTTGGCATACCAAGCGTGAGTATGTATACAGGCTCTACGGCTGCTCCTTCTCTCCACTCTGCTGTGTCTCACCAGTTTTCTTCTCCTTGCTCAGGGAGTTAGGAGTAGGCTGATAAAGTTAATAAATTTGCCCCATAAGCAGATAAACATGTGTGGAGTGAGATGCCCACCTTCCCTCCTCACAGGCACCTCTGATGTGTTAAGTGATGCTCTGGGAGACTTCTGTAGTTGGCTTGGTATTGGGGCTGTCCCAGGACATTTCTCTGGACCAGTAAAGAAACCACTGAAGATTGTTTGACCTTCTGCACCCACACCCTCGAATATTGTTTATATAGGTAAGGGTCGAGGGAGTCATAGGTCATGACTGGTCCTAGCAGAGTGATTTTGCTGAGTTATTAATAAGAGTTGGAGTGGCTGACCTCTAATATTTGCAGCACTCTTTAGAATATGTGGTTTCTGATGCCTGTCTGTCCTTGGCTTAGCATCCTGGGAACCAATTTTGGAGTAACAGGAAAAGATCCACTCGATGTCTGCTGATACAGGCATGCATCTCCATGTAGAACTACTTCTGGGCAAGTTACCCAGGGAATATCATGAAACATAACCCTTGGCCTTTAAGGATCATATTACATTTTAATTTAAGGAAATAAAAATATAAACATAGGAAATATTAAATAGCTGTATCAGGCATCGTGTGATGAATTGTTCAAATAAATGTAATTGAGGATAAATGGTACAGTAATTGAGGATAATGGTGCAGTGGTGCAGTGTTCACTGGAGTAGCTCACCAAGACCGCATCTCTGACCTGTTACAAGGGCTGTGGCAGGGGGTGAGTGAGGAGGTGACTGTGTGGGGTGCCTTCCAGCTGTGCTATGCAGCTCCTAGCTGTGCTCTACAGACTATGAGGAATGGGAGGAGTGGAAGAGGAAATGTGAAAAGGCACTAATGCACAGTTTTAAGACTAACTTGATTAAAAAAAAAAAAGCTGAATTTTGAAATATTATATTCTTGGTTGTAACTTTTTGGGCGGGGGAGAGGGGTCTGTTATACTTGCGAAGGTGCAAATGAGAAACGTACCTTTGAGAACTGCTTTTCCTTTTAAATAGAAATTGCAAGGAGCTTGCTGTTTGTTTGCTCACTACTTTTCTTTCCTGTCTCTGTTACCAGGTTTATTCCTATTCGGTGTACTGATTCATTTTTCACTGTATTTAATTGATAGGGAATTTAAAATGCCCACCCTCTTTGGTAATGGTCCTGCTAAAATTGTTACTGTGCTTGGGTTTTCAAATACATTTGGTGGTTTTGCCCCCAGTTTGTGGCTTGCTGCATTCTCAGCCTCCTTCCCCCAGTCTGATTTGTCTTCTGTGACCCATGCCCAACATGCTTATCACCTCTCCTTTCACTTGATACAGTCTTCACTCTCCTTCCCAAAAAAGCTGTCACTGGTTTCGCTGAGTTCACCCCACCACAGTGCAGCAGAGACAGTGTATGAATTCGGGGTGTTGATAGACTTGGTAGCATGTACCTTTTAATCTTCCACTTTCTTTTCTTTTTGTAAGCTCCTGGTCTTTCTATCCTTTCCTTTGTGTTTCTTAGAGAATTATTGGCAGCTACCCTCTTCATTGTAGTCATCTTTTATATAAAACAACCCTTGGGTCATATTCCAGTATTTTATCCAGATTACCTTAAAGACAAACCAAGCTGCTACTCGGTAACCTCTCTAAGCCTAGAATTGAATTTATGACATTTGTTAAATCACCGTGTTTTAAGGACTCCAAATTTATCTTAGTGGCCTTGGACTTCAAATTGTGTGTTGAGTGATAAGGAAAAGACATATTCTTTCCCCTTTTATTCCCTACTGTATTACTACTGTTGAAGCTGGAAGGTTCATTAAGTTTAAGCTTACCTTAAAGGGAGGCTATCTCAGCCATTAACCTGACAATACCCTTGATGTCCTCAATAGTATTGCAGGGACCTTTCCTCTGTCCCTCAAAAGTCAGCTATTATTATTTACTAACTCAGAAGAAAGGAGCCAGATAAAAATGATACATTTTAAACAGCCTATGGAATCATTTAGTGGCCTGTGGAGCTGCTCTCAAGGAAAGTGGAAGGTAGGCTGTGGACAGCATCTCCGCACTCACCCACGGCCTTGCTCCATCTTGCCGGTAACACCCAGAAAAGAGCGTATACACTTGTCTGGAACCCTAATTTTTGTGACTGCTGCCCAGAGGACACCTTCAGATTGTCTGGCTCAGGTAGCCAGCAGGGCTTACACTTGTGGCCCCTCAGGATTGTATATATATGTATACTTTTAAAAGCTGCTGCCTGAGGGTCTGGCTTCTAGTCAGCCTGGGCCTAGGTGCTGAGATCCTCCCCTTTGGGACACTGACAGGTCTTGGCACACCCTCAACAGCTGGGAGCCATTAAAAATATAATAGGCTGCTTGGACAAGCACAGAGGTTTAAGAGATGAAGAGCCTGGGGCACGGCTGGACAAAAAAGTTCATCTCCTTCTCCTTCAAGATGGTGGAGATGGTTGTTTCATCTTCTGTATACACAGAAAGTCAAGCAACATAAAGAAACAGGAATATGTTAATGAAAGAACAAGATAAAACCTCAGGGGGAAAAAAAAAACCTCAATGAAATGGAGATAAGTTAATTTACCTGATAAAGACTTTGAAGTAATGGTCATAAAGATGCTTACTGAACTGAGGAGATGAATGGATGAACATAGTGAGAACTTCAACAACGAGACGAAAAATATTTAAAAGTACCAAGTAGAAGTCCCAGAGTTGACAAATACAATAATTGAACTGAAAAATACAGTAGAGGGGTTCAGTAGTAGACTAGATGAAACAGAAGAAAGGACCACTCAAGTCAAAGACAAGGCAGTGGAACTGACCCAATCAGAGCAGCAAAATGAAAAAAAGAATGAAAAAATGTGAAGATAGCTTACAAGACTTATGGGACAACATCATACAGACTAACATTTGCATCATAGGACTCCCAGAAGGAGAAGAGAGAGAAAGGGGCAGAAATCTTATTTGAAGAAATAATGGCTGAAAATTTCTCTAACTTGGAGAAGGAAACAGACATCCAGATTCAGGAAGCCCAGAAAATTTCAAATACCCAAAGAGACCCACACCAAGACATGATACAATTAACTTGTCAAAAGTTAAAGACAAGTTGAAAATATTAAAAGCAACAGGAGAAATCAACTTTTTACATACAAAGGAACTCCAATAAGACTATCAGCCGATTTTTCAGCACAAATTTTGCAGGCCACAAAGGAGTGACACAATTAATTCAAAGTGCTGAAAGAAAAAAACCTTCCAACCCAAAATACTCTACCTGGCAAAGTTATCATTCAGAACTGAAGGATAGATTAAAAAGTTTACCACACAAGCAAAAGCTACAGGAGTTCATCACCACTAAACTGACTGTATAAGAAATGTATAAGGGACTTGTTTAAGCTGAAAATAAAGAACACTATAAACAGTAACAAGAACACATATGAAAGAATAGATCTCTCTGAAAAAAGTAAATATGCAGTAAAAGTAGTGGGTGAATTATAAAGCTAGTTTGAAGATTAAAGAAGAAGGTGTTTTAAAAAAAACCCATGATTACAATAATTAGAGATACCCAAGATAAAAAGATGTAAAATGTGAGATCAAAACCATAAAATGTGGTGGGGGAGAGTAAAAATTTTGAGCTTTAGAATGGAATCAATTTAAAATTGTTATTAACTTAAAATAGACTGCTATAAGTTGTTATGTGTAAGTCTCATGGTAACCACAAAGCAAAAACCTATACTAAGTACAAATGATCAAGAGAAAGGAATACAAGCATACCATTAAAGAAAGTCATCAAACAACAAAAAAGAGCAAGAGAAGAAAGGAACAGAGAGGAACTACAAAAACAGCTACAAAACAATTAACAAAATGGCAATAAGCACATACCCATCAATAATTACTTTAAGTACAAACGGTGTAAATTCTCCTGTCAAAAGACATAGAGTGATGGAATAGATACAAAAACAAGACTCACCTCTATGCTGCCTACAAGAGACACAATTTAGATGTAAGGAAACACACAGACTGAAAGTGAGGGGATGGAAAAAGATATTCCATGCAAATAGAAACCAAAAGAAATCTGGAATAACTATACTTAGACAAAGTAGACTTTAAAATAAATAAGAAAAGTCTCAAACAGCCTAACTTTATACCCCAGAAAACTAGAAAAAGAAGAACAAATATGCCTAGAGTTAGTAGAAGGAAGGAAATAATAAAGATTAGGGCAGAAATGAATGAAATAGAGACGAAAATGACAATAGAAAAGGTCAATGAAACTAAGAGGTAGTTCTCTAAAAAGAAACAAAACTCACAACCCTCTAGATAGATTCACCAAGAGGAAAGAAGATAGAACTCAAATAAAATCAGAAATGAAAGAGGAGACATTACAACTGGTATCAAACAAATATGAAGGATCATAGAGACTACTATGAACAAGTATATGCCAACAAGTTGGACAACATGGTAAAAATGGATAAATTCCTAGAAACATACAACTTGCCAAGCCTAAATCATGATGAAATAGAAAATCTGAACAGACCAATTACTAGCAAGGAGATTGAATCAGTAATCAAAAACCTCCCAACAAACAGAAGTCCAGGATCAGATTGCTTTGCTGGTGAATTCTACCAAACATTGAAAAAAGAATTAATACCAATCTTTCTTTAAGTCTTCCAAAAACTAGAAGAGGGGGGAACACTTCCAAACATATTTTATGAGGCCAGCATTGCCCTGGTACCAAAACCAGAAAAGGATGCCACAAAAAAGAAAATTACAGGCCAGTATTCCTGATGAACATAAATGTAAGAGTCCTCAACAAAATATTAGCAATCTACATTTAGCAATACATTAATGATCAAGATGGATTTATCCCAGGGATGCAAGAATGGTTCAACCTGTGCAAATCAGTCAATGTCATATGCCATATTTACAAAAAATAAGTCATATGATCATCTCAATAGATGGAGAATAGATCTCAGTAAATACAGAAAAAGCATTTGACAGAATTAAACATCCATTTATGATTGAAAAATCTCAACCAAGTGTGTATAGTGGGAACATACCTCAACATAATAAAGGCCATAAAAGACAGGCCCACAGATAACATCATACTTAACAGTGAAACGCTAAAAGCTTTTTCTCTAAGATCAGGAACAAAACAGAGATGTCTACTCTTCCACTTTTATTCAACATCGTGTTGGAAGTCCTAAGCAGAACAGTTAGGCAAGAAAAAGGAAATGAAAGGCGTTCAAATTGGAAAGGAAGGAGTAAAACTCACTATTTGCAGATGACATGATATTATATGTAGAAAACTGTAAAGACTCCATCAAAAATTGTTAGAACTAATAAATTCAGTAAAGTTGCAGGATACAAAATCAGTACACAAAAACCTGTTACATTTCTTTATGCTAATAACAAAATGTCAGAAAGAGAAATAAAATCCCATTTACAATTGTATCAAAAAGAATAAAATACCTAGCAATAAATTTAACCAAGGAGGTGAAAGACCTGTCTATTGAAAAGCACAAGATATTAATGAAATAGAAGATGCAAATAAATCGAAAGATATCCTGTGCTCATGGATTGGAAGAATTAATATGGTTAAAACGTCTGTACTATCCAAAGCAATATACAAAATCAGTGCAATCCTTATCACAATTCCAATGATATTTTTCACAAAAATAGAAGAAACAATTCTAAAATTTGTATGGAAGAACAAAAGAACCCAAAGAGCCAAAGCAATCTTGAGAAAGAAGAACAAAGCTGTTGGTATCATGTTTCCTGATTTCAAATGATATTACAAAGCTGTCATAATTAAAACAGTATGGTATTGGCATTAAAACAGACCCATAGATCAATGGAACAGAATGGTCAGTTAATTTGCAACATAGGAGCCAAGAATATATAATGTGGAAAGGACAGTCTTTTCAATACAAAAGCAAGAATAAACAAGTGGGACTATGTCAAACTAAAATGCTTCTGTACAGCAAAGCAAACCATCAACAAAATGAAAAGGCAACCTACTGAATGGGAGAAAATAATTGCAAATCATACACAGGCATACCTAGTTTTATTTTGCTTTGCTTTATTGTACTTCACAGGTATTGCGTTTTTTACAAATTAAAGTTTGTGGCAACCCTGCATTGTCAGATGATGGTTCGCATTTTTTTTTAGCAACAAAGTCTTCTCTAATTAAGGAAAGTGTATTTTTTTAGACATAATGTTATTGCACACTTAATAGACTACAGTATAAACATAATTTTCAGATGCACTGGGAAACCAAAAAATTTGTATGACTTGCTGTCTTGCGATATTCACTTTACTGTGGTGGTCTGGAACTGAACCTGCAATATCTCCAAGTTTTGACCATACCTTATGAGGGGCTAATATCCAAAATGTACAAAGAACTCATAAAACTCAATAGCAAAAAAAAATCCCATTAAGAAATGAGCAGAAGAACTGAATAGACAATTTTCCAAAAATGTCTTACAGATGGCCGAAAGGTGTGTGAAAAGATGCTTAACATCATCAATCATTAGGGAAATGCAAACCAAAACCATAATGAGACCAAACCAAAACCAAAACCTCACACCTGTCAGAATGGCTATTATCAAAAAGACAAGAAATGACAAGTGTTCTTGAGAATGTTGAGAAGACGTTCTTGTGCACTGTTGGTGGGAATGTAAATTGATGCAGCCATTATGGAAAATAGCATGGAGGTTCCTCAAAAAATAAAAAAATAGAACTACCATATGATTCATCAATTCCAGTTCTGGGGTTTTCATCTGAAGAAAATGAAAATAATAATTCAAAAATATGTATGCACCTCCATATTCATTGCAGCATTTTTTACAGTAGTCAAGATTTGAAAACAATCTTCTAAGTGCCCATCATTGGATGAATGGATAAAGAAGATGTGGTATATACATGCAACAGTACATTATTCAGCCATAAAAAGAATGAAATCTTGGTATTTGTGACAACATTTGCGACTTTGACGGCATTTATGCTGAGTGAAAAAGTTAGACAGAAAAAGACAAAGATCATATGATCTTTCTTATAGGTGGAATCTAAAGCAAACAAACAAATAACAAGATCAAAGATACAGAGAACTGACTGATGGTTGCAAGAGCTGGAGGGGGCTAGAAGTTGATGAACTATGGTTCTGTTTTGTTTTATTGGTTTAAATAAATTGAATGGAAGTTTTAAAGATGAAGACTTGAGTCAAAGAAGAATAAATAAACAGTGCACTTTAACACGTTGCAGATACGGACAAAAGCTTTAAGACAGCCTCTCCAGAGAAAGGTATAATAAGAATTTTTATAAAATGCTGAGATCCTCATTCTAGGGGATTTCGATACTGGTTAATCTGCACCCTCCGGAGCTCACTTAAAAAATGGAAATTAGGGCTTCCCTGGTGGCGCAGTGGTTGAGAGTCCGCCTGCCGATGCAGGGGATACGGGTTCGTACCCCGGTCCAGGAAGATCCCACATGTCGCGGAGCGGCTGGGCCCATGAGCCATGGCCGCTGAACCTGCGCGTCCGGAGCCTGTGCTCCGCAAAGGGAGAGGACACAACAGTGAGAGGCCTGCGTACAGCAAAAAAAAGAAAAAAAAGGGAAATTGGAACCCTCTAGTTTTTAAGTATACATAATAATACTGCCAAAAGTACAAGGTCAGAAATTTGGAGAAAATAAAAATCTTCACAAAGTAGTAGGATGTGCTTTTTTGTGTGTTTTTATAAGGAAGATGATTTTATTTTTAAACACATGCACACTAAATAAATTGCTCTCAGAAACATAAAACAGAAACTAAAATAATGACAGGAAAAATAAATAGTTGGTGAATTTAACAAATCATCCTCATATACTATAAATAGGTTAAATATAATCAAATTTATAAATTTTGATAACATAATTAACAGTTTAAATATATGTAATGAATAAATGAATAGAGAATACAAATTTTTTTTATATTCAAACAAAGTCACAAAACTTATAATCATCCTCATCAGTTCACTCACTCCCATGTAATTTTTTTTATCTTGATCTTTTGTTAGCAGTTTTATGAATTCATCAGTTTTCCATTAGAGTTCTGAAAATGCTTATTCATTCAGTTCAGCAGTATGGTCAGTTACCAGAAACCTGTACTTGTCAGATTCTTTTCCATGAATTCCTTGAAGATGAAACCCTTTTATAGGAACATACTTGCAAAAACATCAGACTACACCCAGAACTGTCTGTAAATGACAAAAGATTTATAAATGACCACGGTTAAAGATTTGATGAAAGTTCGTAATAGTTCAATTGACAAGGAAATTTAGTTATTTTTGGGATACACATTTTAAAGTAAACACTAGAATTATGACATAACATTACACCAGAACATATAAGATTTTTAGAAACTTCATGTAATGTCTGAAACATTTATATTAACATATTTCAATACAAATAACCCAAAGAAAGTTTACTATTAGTTATTTTTTTGTTTGTTTATACTGCAGGTTCTTATTAGTCATCAATTTTATACACATCCGTGTATACACGTCAATCCCAATCGCCCAATTCAGCACACCACTATCCCCACCCCACCGCGGTTTTCCCCCCTTGGTGTCCATATGTTTGTTTCTACACCGGTGTCTCAACTTCTGCCCTGCAAACCGGTTCAACTGTACCATTTTTCTAGGTGCCACATACATGCGTTAATATACGATATTTGTTTTTCTCTTTCTGACTTACTTCCCTCTCTATGACATTCTCTAGATCCATCCACATCTCAGCAAACGACTCAGTTTCATTCCTTTTTGTGGCTGAGTAATATTCCATTGTATATATGTACCACAACTTCTATATCCATTCGTCTGTTATGGGCATTTACGTTGCTTCCATGACCTGACTATTGTAAATAGTGCTGCAGTGAACAGTGGGGTGCATGTGTCTTTTTGAATTATGGTTTTCTCTGGGTATATGCCGAGTAGTAGAATTGCTGGATCATATGGTAATTCTATTTTTAGTTTTTTAATGAACCTCCATACTGTTCTCCATAGTGGCTGCATCAATTTACATTCCCACCAACAGTGCAAGAAGGTTCCCTTTTCTCTGCACCCTCTCCAGGATTTGTTGTTTGTAGATTTTCTGATGACGACCATTCTAACTGGTGTGAGGAGGTACCTCATTGTAGTTTTGATTTGCATTTCTCTAATAATTAGTGATGTTGAGCAGCTTTTCATGTGCTTCTTGGCCATCTGTATGTCTTCTTTGGAGAAATGTCTATTTAGGATTGGGATTTTTGGATTGGGTTGTTTGTTTTTTTAATATTGAGCTGCATGAGATTAATCCTTTGTCCATTGATTGATTTGCAAATACTTCCTCCCATTCTGATGGTTGTCTTTCCGTCTTGTTTATGGTTTCCTTTGCTGTGCAAAAGCTTTGAAGTTTCATTAGGTCCCATTTGTTT
>NC_041215.1:73852062-73852209 GCF_002837175.3 Physeter macrocephalus | reverse complement strand
TTTGTGCCAGTACCATATTGTCTTGATTACTGTAGCTTTGTAGTATAGTCTGAAGTCAGGGTGTCTGATTCCTCTAGCTCCGTTTTTTTCCCTCGAGACTGCTTTGGCTATTCGGGGTCTTTTGTGTCACCATACAAATTTTAAGAT
>NC_041215.1:73850916-73851976 GCF_002837175.3 Physeter macrocephalus | reverse complement strand
TCCCATCCAAAAACATAGAATCTCTCTCCATCTGTTCGTATCATCTTTAATTTCTTTCATCAGTGTCTTATAGTTTTCTGCATACAGGTCTTTTGTCTCCCTAGATAGGTTTATTCCTAGGTATTTTATTCTTTTTGTTGCAGTGGTAAATGGGAGTGTTTCCATAATTTCTCTTTCAGATTTTTCATCATTAGTGTGTAGGAATGCAAGAGATTTCTGTGCATTAATGTTGTATCCTGCAACTTTACCAAATTCATTGATTACCTTTAGTAGATTTATAGTGGCATATTTAGGATTCTGTATGTATAGTATCATGTCATCTGCAAACAGTGACACTTTTACTTCTTCTTTTCCAATTTTTAGTCCTTTTATTTCTTTTTCTTCTCTGATTGCCGTGGCTAGGACTTCCAAAACTATGTCGAATAATAGTGGTGAGAGTGGTCATCCTTGTCTCGTTCCTGATCTTAGAGGAAATGCTTTCACTTTTTCACCATTGAGAACGATGTTGGCTGTGGGTTCGTTGTATATGGCCTTTATTATGTTGAGGTAGGTCCCCTCCCTGCCCACATTCTGGAGAGTTTTTATCATAAATGGGTTTTGAGTTTTGTCAAAAGCTTTTTCTGCATCTATTGAGATGATCATATGGTTTTTATTCTTCAATTTGTTAATATGGTGTATCACATTGCTTGATTTGCCTATATTGAAGAATCCTTACATCCCTGGGATAAATCCCACTTGATTGTGGTGTATGATCGTTTTAATTTGTTGTTGGATTCTGTTTGCTAGTATTTTGTTGACAATTCTTGCATTTGTATTCATCAGTGATATTGGTCTGTAATTTTCTTTTTTGTTGTATCTTTGTCTGGTTTTGGTATCAGGGTGATGGTGGCCTCATAGAATGAGTTTGGGAGTGTTCCTTCCTCTGCAATTTTTTGGACGAGTTTGAGAAGGATGGGTGTTAGCTCTTCTCTTAATGTTTGATAGAATTCACCTGTGAAGCCATCTGGTCCTGGACTTTTGTTTGTTGGAAGATTTTTAATCACAGTTTCAATTTCATTAC
>NC_041215.1:73849328-73850021 GCF_002837175.3 Physeter macrocephalus | reverse complement strand
TGTCTTTTCATCTTGTTTATGGTTTCCTTTGCTGTGCAAAAGCTTTTAAGTTTCATTCGGTCTCATTTGTTTATTTTTGTTTTTATTTCCATTACTCTAGGAGGTGGGTCCAAAAGGATCCTGCTGTGATTTATGCCATAGAGTGTTCTGCCTATGTTTTCCTCTAAGAGTTTGATAGTGTCTGGCCTTACATTTAGGTCTTTAATCCATTTTGAGTTTATTTTTGTGTGTGGTGTTAGGGAGTGTTCTAATTTCATACTTTTACATGTAGCTGTCCAGTTTTCCCAGCACCACTTATTGAAGAGGCTGTCTTTTCTCCATTGTATATTCTTGCCTCCTTTATCAAAGATAAGGTGACCATATGTGTGTGGGTTTATCTCTGGGCTTTCTATCCTGTTCCATTGATCTATATTTCTGTTTTTGTGCCAGTACCATACTGTCTTGATTACTGTAGCTTTGTAGTATAGTCTGAAGTCAGGGTGCCTGATTCCTCCAGCTCCATTTTTCGTTCTCAAGATTGCTTTGGCTGTTCGGGGTCTTCTGTGTTTCCATACAGATTGTGGAATTTTTTGTTCTAGTTCTGAAAAAATTCCAGTGGTAGTTTGATAGGGATTGCATTGAATCTGTAGATTGCTTTCGGTACTAGAGTCATTTTTACAATGTTGATTCTTCCAATCCAAGAACATGGTATAT
>NC_041215.1:73847051-73847842 GCF_002837175.3 Physeter macrocephalus | reverse complement strand
TGATTTCTTTCCTTCTGCTATATTTGAGGGTTTTTTGTTCTTCTTTCTCTTATTGCTCTAGGTGCAAAGTTAGGTTGTTTATTCGAGATGTTTTCTGTTTCTTAAGGTAGTATTGTATTGCTATAAACTTCCCTCTTAGAACTGCTTTTGCTGCATCCCATAGGTTTTGGATCATCGTGTTTTCATTGTCATTTGTCTCTAGTTATTTTTTATTTCCTCTTTGATTTCTTCAGTGAACACTTCATTATTAAATAGTGTATTGTGTAGCCTCCATGTGTTGGTATTTTTTACAGATCTTTTCCTGTAATTGACATCTAGTCTCATAGCATTGTGGTCCAAAAAGATACTTGATACGATTTCAATTTTCTTAAATTTACCAAGGCTAGATTTGTGACCCAAGCTGGAGAATGTTCCATGAGCACTTGAAAATGTGTATTCTGTTGTTTTTGGATGGAATGTCCTATAAATATCAATTAAGTCCATCTTCTGTAATGTATCATTTAAAGGTTGTGTTTCCTTATTTATTTTCATTTAGGATGATCTGTCCATTGGTGAAAGTGGGGTGTTAAAGTCCCCTACTATGATTGTGTTACTGTCGATTTCCCCTTTTATGGCTGTTAGTATTTGCCTTATGTATGCTCCTATGTTGGGTGCATAAATATTTACAATTGTTATATCTTCTTCATGGATCGATCCCTTGATCATTATGTAGTGTCCTTCTTTGTCTCTTGTAATAGTTTTTATTTTAAAGTCTATTTTGTCTGATACGAGAATTGCTACCCCAGCTTTCT
>NC_041215.1:73844759-73846230 GCF_002837175.3 Physeter macrocephalus | reverse complement strand
GTAGTTTTTTCCACTCTTTTATCTTCCAGGTCACTTATCCGTTCTTCTGCCTCAGTTATTCTGCTATTGATCCCATCTAGAGTATTTTTAATTTCATTTATTGTGTTGCTCGTTGTTGCTTCCTTCTTCTTTATTTCTTCTATGTCCTTGTTAAATGTTTCTTGCATTTTGTATATTCTATTTCCAAGGTTTTGGATCATCTTTACTATCATTATTCTGATTTTTTTTTCAGGTAGACTGCCTATTTCCCCTTCATTTGTTAGGTCTGGTGGTTTTTTACCTTCCTCCTTCATCTGCTGTGTGTTTTTTTGTCATTTCATTTTGCTTATCTTACTGTGTTTGGGGTCTCCTTTTTGCAGGCTGCAGGTTCATAGTTCCCGTTGATTTTCGTGTGTGTCCCCAGTGGCTAAGGTTGGTTCAGTTTATTGAGTAGGTTTCCTGGTTGGGAGGACTAGTGTCTATGTTCTGGTGGATGAGGCTGGATCTTATCTTTCTGGTGGGCAGGTCCACATCTGGTGGTGTGTTTTGGGATGTCAGTAGCCTTATTATGATTTTAGGCAGCTTCTCTGCTAATGGATGGGGCTGTAGTCCTGTCCTGCTATTTGTTGGGCATAGGGTGCCCAGCAGTGTAGGTTGCTGGTCGTTGATGCAAGCTGGGTCTTTTTGTAGAGATGGAGATCTCTGGGAGATTTTCACCGTTTGATATTACGTGGAGCTGGGAGGTCTCTTGTGGACCAGTGTCCTGAAGTTGGTTCTCCCATGTCAGAGACACAGCACTGACGCCTGGCTGGGGCACCAAGAGCCTTTAATCCACATGGCTCAGAATAAACGGGAGAAAAAATGGAAAGGAAAGACAGAAAGGAAGGAAGGAAGGAAGGAAGGAAGAGATGAAGAAAGGGCAGAAGGAAGGGAGGAAGAAATGAAGAGAAGGAAGGAAGAAAGGAAGGAAGGAAGAAATGAAGGAAAGAAGGAAGCAAGAAAAGAAGGAAGGAAGGAAGAAATGAAGGAAGGAAGGAAGAAAGCGAAGGGAGGGAGGAAGGGAGGGAGGGAGGAAGCAAGGGAGGAAGGAAGGGAGAGTGTGGAGAGTGATGTGTGCTCGCACACAGGCTTCTTGGAGGCGACAGCAGCCGCCCTAGCGTCCCCCGCTCGTCTCTGGTGTCCACGACGACAGCCGTGGCTTGCGCCTGTTTCTGGAGCTCCTTTATGCTGCGCGCTTAATCCCCTCCCCTCTCGCACCAGCAAACAAAGAGGCAGGAAAAAGTCTCTTGTCTCTTCGGCAGCTCCACGCCCATCTCTCTGTTGGAAGATTTTTAATCACAGTTTCAATTTCATTATTTGTGATTGGTCTGTTCACGTTTTCTATTTCTTCCTGGTTCAGTCTTTGAAAGTTATACCTTTCTAAGAATTTGTCCATTTCTTCCAGGTTGTCCATTTTATTGGCATAGAGTTGCTTGTAGTAGTCTCTTAGGAT
>NC_041215.1:73844248-73844640 GCF_002837175.3 Physeter macrocephalus | reverse complement strand
GAAGGATTGGTGTTAGCTCTTCTCTAAATGTTTGATAGAATTCGCCTGTGAAGCCATCTGGTCCTGGGCTTTTGTTTGTTGGAAGATTTTTAATCACAGTTTCAATTTCATTACTTGTGATTGGTCTGTTCATATTTTCTATTTCTTCCTGGTTCAGTCTTGGAAGGTTATACCTTTCTAAGAATTTGTCCATTTCTTCCAGGTTGTCCATTTTATTGGCATAGAGTTGCTTGTAGTAGTCTCTTAGGATGCTTTGTATTTCTGGGGTATCTGTTGTAACTTCTCCTTTTTCATTTCTAATGTTATTGATTTGATTCCTCTCCCTCTTTTTCTTGATGAGTCTTGCTAATGGTTTATCAATTTTGTTTATCTTCTCAAAGAACCAGCTTTTA
>NC_041215.1:73843410-73843874 GCF_002837175.3 Physeter macrocephalus | reverse complement strand
GTTGGGTGTATAAATATTTACAATTGTTATGTCTTCTTCATGGATCGATCCCTTGATCATTATATAGTGTCCTTCTTTGTCTCTTGTTATAGTTTTTACTTTAAAGTCTATTTTGTCTGATATGAGAATTGCTACTCCAGCTTTCTTCTGATTTCCATTTGCATGGAATATCTTTTTCCATCCCCTCACTTTCAGTCTGTATGTGTCCCTAGGTCTGAAGTGGGTCTCTTGTAGACAGCATATATATGGGTCTTGTTTTTGTATCCATTCAACAAGCCTGTGTATTTTGGTTGGAGCATTTAATCCATTCACGTTGAAGGTAATTATCAATGTGTATGTTCTTATGACCATTGTCTTAATTGTTTTGAGTTTGTTTTTGTAGGTCCTTTTCTTCTCTTGTGTTTCGCACTTACAGAAGTTCCGTTAGCATTTGTTGTAGAGCTGGTTTGGTGGTGCTGAATTCT
>NC_041215.1:73826033-73843380 GCF_002837175.3 Physeter macrocephalus | reverse complement strand
AATCTGAATGAGATCCTTGCTGGGTAGAGTAATCTTGGTTGTAGGTTCTTCCCTTTCATCACTTTAAGTATATCATGTCACTCCCTTCTGTTTTGTAGAGTTTCTGCTGAGAAATCAGCTGTTAACCTTATGGGCGTTCCCTTGTATATTATTTGTCATTTTTCCTTTGCTGCTTTCATTAATTTTTCTTTGTCTTTAATTTTTGCCAATTTGATTACTGTGTTTCTCAGCATGTTTCTCCTTGGGTTTATCCTGCATGGGACTCGCTGCGCTTTCTGGACTTGGGTGGCTATTTCCTTTCCCATGTTAGGGAAGTTTTCGACTATAATTTCTTCAAATATTATCTATGGTCCTTTCTCTTTCTCTTCTCCTTCTGCGACCCCTATAATGCGAATGTTGTTGCGTTTAATGTTGTCCCAGAGGTCTCTTAGGCTGTCTTCATTTCTTTTCATTCTTTTCTCTTTAGTCTGTTCCCCAGCAGTGAATTCCACCATTCTGTCTTCCAGTTCACTTATCCGTTCTTCTGCCTCAGTTATTCTGCTATTGATTCCTTCTAGTGTAGTTTTCCTTTCAGTTATTGTATTGTTCATCTCTGTTTGTTCTTTAATTCTTTTATGTCTTTGTTAAACATTTCTTGCATCTTCTCGATCTTTGCCTCCATGCTTTTTCCTAGGTCCTGGGTCATCTTCACTCTCATTATCCTGAATTCTTTTTCTGGAAGTTTGCCTATCTCCACTTCATTTAGTTGTTTTTCTTGGGTTTTATCTTGTTCCTTCATCTGGTATATAGCCCTCTGCCTTTTCATCTTGTCTATCTTTCTGTGAATTTGGTTCTTGTTCCACAGGCTGCAGGATTGTAGTTCTTGATTCTGCTGTCTGCCCTCTGGTGGATGAGGCTATCTAAGAGGCTTGATGGGAGGGACTGGTGGTGGGTAGAGCTGACTGTTGCTCTGGTGGGCAGAGCTTAGTAAAACTTTAATCCAGTTGACTGTTGATAGGTGGAGTTGGGTTCCCCCCCTGTTGGTTGTTTGGCCTGAGGCAACCCAACAATGGAGCCTACCTTTGCTTTTTGGTGGGGCTAATGACAGGCTCTGTGAGGGCTCACACCAAGGAGTACTTCCCAGAACTTCTGCTGCCCGTGTCCTTGTCCCCACGGTGAAACAGAACCACCTCCTCCTGCCTCTGCAGGAGACCGTCCAACGCCAGCAGGTAGGTCTGGTTCAGTCTCCCCTGGGGTCACTGCTCCTTCCGCTGGGTCCCGATGTGCACACTACTTTGTGTGTGCCCTCCAAGAATGGAGTCTCTCTTTCCCCCAGTCCTGTCGAAGTCCTGCTATCAATTCCCACTAGGCTTCCATGTCTGATTCTGTAGGAATTCCTCCTCCCGTTGCCGGACCCCCATGTTGTGAACCCTGACGTGGGGCTCAGAATCTTCACTCCAGTGGGTGGACTTCTGTGGTATAAGTGCTCGCCAGTCTATGAATCACCCACCCACCAGTTAATGGATTTGATTTTACTGTGATTGTGCCCCTTCTACTGTCTCATTGTGGCTTCTCCTTTGTCTTTGGATGTGGGGTATCTTTTTTGGTGATTTCCAGTGTATTCCTGTCGATGATTGTCCAGCATCTAGTTGTGATTCTGGTGTTCTCGCAAGAGGGAGTGACAGCACGTCCTTCTACTCCGCCATCTTGGTTCCTCCCCCAGGATGTGCTTTTGACAGAGGTCAGGGGAGAAACCAGGGAAAGGATTGCGAAAGGACTATGGTTGTGTTAGTAGTGGGCTGCATCTTTGACGGTGGTGAAAAGTTGTGCCTGCTTTGTGCTTCTGACTGCATTGTAAGCCCATGTACCCCTTCTTGCTGCCTCACTCTTGCAAGGAGAATTTGCAGGGAAAATCCACATTTGCATTGCTTCCATGTCTTAAGGTTTAGAAACTGCTGCAACACAACGTAATCAAGCAGGGAAATATTGTTTAGTTATATCTAGGGGGTTGTTTGTTTGCCTCTTTTCTGTACATACACACTTAATTGCTTCTATTACTATGGTTTATATTTATTTTCAATTAAAAAATTAGGAGTCATCAGCCTCCAGATTAGGCTTATCACTATTAGTTATTGGTGAGTGGTTTTTTGCTATCAGTGACTAATAAATAGAACTCCTCAGATTAATTAATTCTATTTGCTCAACCATTTTTTATTTTTATTTTTTTAGTTTTCACCATATGTCAAGCACTGTGCTTGGGATACAGAAATGAATAAAACAAGCTAAAAGATAAATGGAAACATACTCTGGTTTCTAAGTAAAAAGTGGCCTTTGAGCTATGTTTTGTATTTGTGGTCAGGATTCTGTAGTTGCAGATTGATTAGGTGGAGTTGGGCAGTGCGGGCCAGAGGGGTCGAGAGGGTAATAGCTCTTAACCATTTGGGGGGATGGTTATAGACTTAAAAATCGGATTCAAGCAATGCGCTGCTCCCCCACACCCCAATGTGCGTATTTAACATTTAACAGCGTTTTGCATGCAGTTTAAGTGGGTTTGCTGATGCTCAGAAACCCTTCGTAGACCCCACAGGTCTCCTTGATTAGAAAGCAGGGAGCTAGAATTAGAATCCTAATAACCCGTTGTTACTGTTGTTATTGTCTTTCTGTGAATGTCCAGGCTCCATCGTAACCCCTACCTTTGAACTGTGTTAACCTGACTTGAAATATGAATTATGTCATAACATATTTGTTTGCTGTTTTGAATGTACAAAAGGAAGATTGCTCACTTCTACCATAGAGTATAGGCTATGTGCAAAGGCGATTTCTAAAGAGAGAACTCTTCGATAGGTAGTTAGGTAGGTAGATGATAGATAGATAGATAGATAGATAGATAGATAAATAGATAGATGGGGTGATATTAGTGCCGTGGCAGAACAGATGAATGGAAACTGCCATAAGTGTTCAGAAAATAATTTCTGTGCATTTGACCCCTTTGCAGTTTTAACTTCTGCTTATTGCTCATTGAAACAATTAGGTATTTGTGAAAAATGGAGCAGTGAAGGATGTAAGCACTGATTCAAGCCAGGATACATGAAGCGAGATTTAAAATCCTCCAGTAAAACCTATGCATTTAAACACTGAATCCAGGCGCCCACTGAAGCCCCATAAGCTTCAGTCAATGGTCTCCACTGTAAGCCTTTGCCCAGGATCCATCCCCATTGGCTCTTGGTCTCCTGCTTGCTTCCCTGACTCCATTCACAGAGTCCTAAGTCACACTCTGGCTTCTCAACTTACTTTTGGCTGATCTGGTTTTGGTGAGCCCCTTGGATTTCCTTCCTGAGTTGCTTTTGGTTCCTGCCTAATTCTCCCCTCTACTTTCCTCTCTGGATTCGTGTCCTCCTTTGTCAGAGAACAGAAACATCCCACACGGGCCAGTCCCCAGGTTCTCTATGGAAGGAGTGCTGGTGGACTTGGACATGTAATTCATGTAAAATTATGAATAGGCCCATATGTTCTACATAATATGTTTTGAGAGTATGTCTCCTGTTAGAAATGGGGGAGGAAACGTTGTGAGAAAAAAAAATACTTTTAAATTGTGTCATTTTAAACCAAGCAAGAATTACTTAACTAGAGGAGCTTTGTGATGTTCATGGAAAACAGCATATTGAATAGTGACTTGGAAAAGGGTGATTGGTGTAATGTGTCATAGAGATATTTAGAGGTACCAGAACTGAAGCGTTGGTTTAATTGCATGATATACACGAATGACTTCTTATTTCTACCTTGCTTTTTTCCAGAGAAGACTTGAGATAACTTAAAATAGGAAGACATCAAGTAGGAGAAATAAAATGAAACTAAAATGAGATTTTAAAACTATTTTGAGAGTGGAAAGAGAATTGGACCAGGAACCCAAAGTGATATAATTACAACCAGTGAGAGGTAAATTTAGGTCTCAACTTCTTAGCAACCAGGAAATTATAGTTGTCTATGTAGTTCTCCTTTCCCGGTAAAAGTAAACCTGCACCATTAAAAGATTATATAGAGAGGTAAGCTTTTGCTTGAAACTAAATTCAAGAGAAATTTATCTCATGGTTCTTTCTATAAAGAACCTTGGATAACATAGCAGAAAACTCGACTCCCTATATTTTTGCAAAAAGTGCAGAAAGTGTTGTTGAATTGTTTTTTTCTTAGATAGACCCTCCTTATAAGTCAAGGGCTTGTCCTCTTTGAATTACAGCATAAAGTTAATCTCTTCAGGGGCTAAACCAGGTTCAGGTTTATATTCTTTCTGCTCATCAACTCAGAGAGGGCCCTACCTTAGGGAAATTAAGGAGATGCTTTTGGCAGGGAGAGGATAGCAGTTAGTCCAAGTTAAAAGTCTGACAACCAGAGTGCTCCTTTTCAGTGCATTGTTCAAAGAAAATTCTTATGTATAGATATTAGATGTGCAACTAGCACTGTTGCCATTCTCATAGGAATATTCAAGAAGCTGATTTGTACAACACCCAGATGGAGGAGTCCTCGTTTGCAAACCTGCTGCAGAGAAGGAACAAAAGGCCGCTAATACTTTCCCCCAAGTATTCAATTTATACCCCATGATTCTGAACCATACAATACAGAAGAAGTGTTTTTAGCTTGAGCAAAAGTACTTCACAAGTAGATGTGATTAATGGCTTCCTCTTCTATAAGCCTAAGGTACATCCTTTAGAACTTTGATTATATTAAATGCTGTGGTTTCAATACATCTCCAAGAGTTTTGCTTGAGAGTCGGAAGGATTGCATATTTTTTATTTTAGCGTTAGCAGATGTTCATCACAAACACTCCATGTTGGTTTTAGAGTCTTTTTTTTTTTTTAAACAAAGTCAAAAGAATAATCTGCTCTGGGAGACTCCTAGTGATTTCAATCCTGGCTTCTTCCTACCAAGCAGTAAGCTCCAGCCAGACAAGTACCAGGTCTGTTTTTTTATTTAAATTAAATTAAATGCTTAACTAAGCATTCAACTGTGTATATGATCAACATTCACTTTATTTTCTTATTGAGATATAATTAACATACACATTATGTTAGTTATAGGTATAGAGCATAATGATTCAATATTTGTGTTGCAAAATGATCACTACATTAAGTCTAGTTAACATCCTTCACCACACATAGTTACAATTTTTTTCTTGTGATGAGAACTTTCGGGATCTACTCTTATCAACTTTCAGGTATACAATACAGTATTATTAACTTTAGTTATCTAGATTAACTTTAGTCACCATGACTATAGGTCTGTTTTGTTCATCTCTGCATGTTCTGTGCCTCATACATTCCTGCCATTAGAAGAGCTTATTAAAACACTTGTTAAAAGGATAAATGAAGCAGATTCTTACCTTCCTATATGTTGTGTTGAAAGGGCATGACACCACGAAATTTAAAAACCAAGGCATTATTTAGACGTATTAATGAAAGAGAAATTGGAAAGAATCCCTTCTGAGAGTGGAATCGATGTTAGGTTATATTAGGAGATATATTGTGTCTTGCATTCTGATTATACATAAAATATAAGGGGACACGTGTATGGGACCTGTGCACCTTTATCAGGTAGCAGCTGCCATGTACTAAAAGAAAGAGCTCTTTTCACTCAGCTTAATTATTTTGAGATTCACGTGTGTTGTTGCACGTATAAACAGTTCACTCCCTTTTATTGCTGGGTAGTATTTCATTTTATGGATATACCTCATTTTGTTTATTCACTCACCTACTTATGAACATTTGTTTCCCCCCCCCTTTTTTTTTTTTTTTACTATTATGAATAATGCTGCTATGGACATCCATATACAAATCTTAATGTGGACTATATTTTTATTTCTCTTGGGAAAATACCTAGTTGCAGAACAGCCGGGTCAGATGGTAGGTTTCTGTTTAACTTTTTAAGAAACTGCCAAAACAGTTCTCATAAGTGGATTTTCCATTTTGTACTCCATCAGCAGTATATGTGAGTTCTAGTTCCACTACCCTGCTGTATGGTATGGTCAGTCTTCTAAATTTTAGCCATAGGTGCGTAGTGGGATCTCATTATGGTCTTAATTTTCATTCTCTGATTAGGGGCACTGAACATCTTTTCATGTGTTTAATAGCCATTTGTACAAGATTTTAAATCTTGTGTCAATATTTTATTGAATTGTCTCTTTATTACTGAGTGGTAGGAATCCTTTGTATATCCTGAATATGTCCTCTGACAAATATATGTATTGTGATTATATTCTCTCATACTTTGGCTTGCTTTTTGGTTTCTTAATAGTGTCCTTTAAAAAAAGTTTTAAATCTTGATAAAAAGTTTAATTTATTAATGGTTTGTGCTTTTTTGTATAACTGTTTACCTCAAGGTAAAATTCTTACCTCAAGGCTGCAAATATTTTCTTTTTTTTCCCTATGTTTTTCTCCAGAAGTTTTATCAGTTTAGCTTTTACAGTTAGGTCTGTGGATATTTTAAGTTAATTTTTGTCTATGGTGTAAGGTAAAGGTCAATTCTCATTTTTATTGTCCTTACAGATACATAGTTACAGCCTCATTTATTCAATGAGCTGAACATTTGTCAAAAGTTTATTTGTCATAATAAAAATAATGTTTTGGGGGGGAGGGTTCAAAAGAATAAACTGAAAGATTGTTTCCTATCTAAACCATACACCTGCACGTTGTTGTCTTTCTTTCAAGCACTATCTCCGTGCTTGCGTATGTGTTTTTAATTATTGCCATAGACATGGCTTTGTAACCTAGCTTCAGGTAACATTCCTCCAATTGTTTGTAGATTATCATCTCAACCTCACCCAAGGATCCCTATTTCACTGTTTTTTTCCATTGGTGACCAAAAACACCTACCTAGTTGTTGCTTTTATTTTTTAAGTTTGAGCTCAGTTCTGCCTTTTCTTTTTAGTCTTTTTTACCCAAATGATGATGAGTCCTTGTAGCACATCTTCTCTTTCAAATCTTAGTGGATCGTTTAAAGAGATTTTTTTCCCCTGCATTATAAAAGTAATACACGTTCATTAGAGGAAAATTGAAAAATACAGAACATTATAAAGAAGAAAATGATTACCCATCGAACCATCACTCACAGATGAGCGCAATTAAGGTTTTGGTGTATTTCCTTCTACTTCTTTTACTCCGCACATATATTTTTTTGTTGTTCCAATTATACTACATATGCAGTTTTGTTTTCTGCTTTTAATATTACATTAGAGACATTTTCTCATGTCATTAAAAATCCTTTACAGACAACATTTTAATAGCTACATAATATTGCATCCTGTGGTTATTCCACTGCAGTTTATTTAACTATCTCCCTATCATTGGGGATTTAATTTGGTTCCAGATTTTTGTTACAAAATAAATGCTGTAAAGACTGGCCTTATACAGAAAACTGTCAACTTTCTCATTTTGTATGTCAAATTCATAGATGTAGAATTGGTAGATCAAGGGGTATTTTTGAAATTTTGTAAACATATTGCCAAACAACCTTCTCAGAAGAGAGTATCAATCTATATTCCCAATAGCAGTGAAAGAAAGTCTAATGGACTGTATCTTTGCGAGCATTTCACGCTTTGCTAATTTAATTTGGTAGATTAAAAAAGTAGTAATTGTATTTTTAGTTTGCTTTTCTGTTGAGCCAAATCTCAAAATCCCCAGGTAGACAAAGTCAGGGAGGGCATGAAAAGACCATTTGATTGCTATAGGGTGTCCAAACCCAGTAAAATAACTTACCCCTTTATAAGAAGAAATTGAAATTTCTGTTATTACCCTGAAGGAATTCACACCATGTTCCAAAATGTGTGTTCGTCTTAACAAAGCAAGCCTAAGGCTTTCCCTTGAAATAGAAAAGTTTATTAAAATAGCAAAGAAATTAGGTTATTCCGAACTTATCTGTTCTTAGTGATTTACCTGCTGAAGTCCAGCGATCATTGAGTGCTCTCACATTATCCCTTTAATAACGAAATGTGGAGGAGCAGCTTCTTCATAGCAGTCTCTTTGTTCCCTCTCCTTTCCTAACTTTTCCCTAAAAAGACGGTGTGCGTGCTCTTGCGCTCACCCTTCCTCTATAGTGGACAGTAGGAATCTAGTGGCTGGCTTTCCCTGTTGGCTTTTAGGAAGCAGAAGCAGGGCATCTGTGGGAAGCCCTTGACTTATGAGTATCCGGGGGGGCGGGTACTGCTCTTCTGAGTGCTCAACCAGACAGAGATACCCAGATAAGCCTGGAACTATATGTCACCTTCTCCCCTTAAAATCTCTGCTCCGGAGCCTGTTGTCTGTTGATATGGATAAACAAGTTTGCTCCACTTAAGAACAGTAAGGCCAGTTTCAGACAGAGCTTAGCAGAGCTCTCAACTCTAGGGCCAGAATCTTTAGGCTTGCCTGATGCCACGGAGAAAACAATATGGCACATGGTGACATGTTTCTGACTCTGATGGAGTCCTGGAGTGTAACCTCCAAATGACTAACAAGTACTGGAATGGGCGAGGGAGGGGAGCCCACTGTGTGAGTCTTCTTCACCAGTTCATCCTCTTAACACCGGGCGCAAGTCCTTCCCCTGTGCAACCTTCACAGTACTGCAGTTTGGGTCATGGCACAGTAGCCACACAGATCTGGGCTGATCTCACAGAAAAAAATATTCTGAAGTTATGCACTGATCTTTGGTAAACCTGCCCTGGTCTGTTTTAACGTAAGAAACCCGCAAAGGGACATTGAAATTCCTTAGTCATTTTTTTCCTAGCTTGAGAGATTTGAATTTTCTCTGTGCTTGAGCATTTATTTGCCACTTTATTTTAGGAAACGCGAAGTCTGGGGATGACCTCCGTTCTGTCACCGCTGCCTTCATCGTATTAGCAGTTCCCTTGCTCTTTAAGTGTGTGTGTTTAAGGAGAGGCTGGTAGGGATGGGGAGTAGCAGAATGGGGTAGGCATTTTGAAGGTAAAGAAAGAGGTGTTCCTGGTCCCAACATCTGAGATGGGAATTCTCTTAAGGACAGCACGTCAGACACCTTTGATGCACCTCAGCTCGCTCACCTATAGAGTTTCTCTCCAGCTCTGAATTCTGTGACTGGTCGTAAAGCCACTGGGCACAGGCTGTACATCATTTTGTCTCTGTATGCTCTCTCCTCCCAAGACTCCACGTTGCCTACATGTGTCCTCTATGTGTATCTGAGTTGAATGAGTGAATTTCTCTGCTTGCCTCATTTAAAACTCACCCAGATACATTTGATCCCATCTTCTCAGTTAAATGGCCTGTAAAATATTGTTTGAAGTTGAAAGAATTACATATTTGACGCATATTTTTACTTACGTTATTTTTGTCAGAAGAAAGGGAGGGGCAAGGTAAGAAAGGATCAAACTTCTCTCTGGTTTGCTTTCAAGAACTACCCATTAGGATATTTTAGAATTGCAAAAGTAGTAATATTACTTTATTATTCTAACATTAAAAAGAGTTTGTAAGAAAGCATGTTGGTGATCACATGTAAGACAACTGGAGTGAAATGAAATCAAGTCTTTATGCGTCCCAAGCAAAGCAAGACCATCATCACAGGCCTCCTTATTTCCAGCTTTTTTAAAACTCCTCAAGAGTGGGAATCATTTTTTCATCCGTAACCAATCAAAAGCATGAATAACCTTCTGGGCACAGGAGGTTCCCAGAACAAGCTTGAATCATCAACAGCCAACTTTGATACCAACTCCAAGTCTTTCAGATACACAGCTGTGTGGCAGCCAGATTCAGGCTCTAGTTCATAAGAAGCTTTTCAAGTCATTTTTATTAATGGCCACATCAACGGGCTGGAGGAGATCAGTTTGCTGAGGTGCAGATAAAAATTAGTATTGTATTTCTTTCCCCCTCCCAGTTGGCTCAGTGGGAGATACTATTAGTGTTCTAAAAAGTTATATAATTGGCTTGACACCCGCTGCTCACTTGGTGAGCCAAACTGGTTTTTAATGTTGAGAATACAAAACATGGAAATGTCATCTTCATAACGCGCCATGCTGTCACTGACGGCCGAGAGCGTTTCCAATGACAGATCTGTAATAACGGTGATGATGAGAGTCACAATTAAATAGCACTCTGAGCTTGGAGCACTGTTCCTTCAGGCTTTCCTGAGTCCAAGGAGGCCCTCAGTGGTGGAGAGTATATAATATGAATGACATGTGTGTGCTGTCTTCTGGTGCAAAGGAAAGAAAGTTGTCAGAAATGCTGGTCAAACCATCGGCAAAATGGGTGCTTTTGTTGTGTCTCCTTCCTCAGGAAATTCCCCTAATCTCACAGACAGGATTGTGTACCTTAGGCATTGTTTCATTCTTCTGCGTGTCTTTCTACCTTCACTTAAACTGTGATCTTTGATTTAACCAGACAAAGTGGAGAATTTAAATTATTCAGAAGAGAAAGAGGTATGGGATGGATTATCAGGAGAAGTCCCAGCTCTTCATGGGTTTATTTCACTTTCTGAGGGTTATGGAGTATTCCAAAGCAGGCCCAGTTACCAGTCTCTTTGTCTCCTCCTTCAAAAGCTCAGCTGGAGAGTGCCAGTCTCCTCCTCCCCATTGATTCAAGCATTATTGGGATTCTTAAAGAGAAATAGAGACATTTACCCCCCCTGAAATCTTGTTATGTGTGTTGGGTCTTATGGTTAGAATCTACTGTAGGACTCAGTGGAGGATTGGATACCTATACTACTGCTCAGGTTAGGTGAAGGGATAAGAAAGAACAGATCTCAGGGCAGGGGCTAATAACAGACATAAAGAACTCAATGGCCAAAGAGTGTACTTATTACTACTGTTGTTGATATTTAACGAATACTGACTAGAATGCTTGCTGTGCGCCCGGCACGCCCATGCTTTCTCTCTGATCCTCCTACGAAGTACTTACTGTTTTTACCTTATTTTACAGAGAGCGATACTAAGACTTGGAAAGTTAAGTGAATTGCCAGAAGATGTCATAACTAGTCAGTGTCACAGCTGGCATGTGAACTCAAGAATGTTGTCTCCAGAATCCAAGCTATGATAGACTTAGTGGACCAAGCAAGAAAAGTATGTTTTGTTCCCTTTGACTCCCCATGAAACCAACTCAGAGATTTCAAATAGAGCGTAGGAAAGGACATGAGGTGGAGAAGCAGCCAGTTATAAGGAGACGTGCTCCCTTGCCTTTTTTTACTGAAATACAAATAAGTCTGATGTTGACATTACAGCAGCCTGAAGCGCAGTGCACAGGTGCCGTAGCAGCAGCATTTCCTAACTGGACTTTTCAGCCACCCAGAGCCTTGGTGCCAGGCAGCCGAGCCCACAGCTCGCATTTAATGCAATGTCTTGTCCAGGTTGAGCCCACCACCCTGGATGCTGACTGTTGGCTCACTGCTCATGACAGATAGCTTCTTGGCCAGAAACCTCTTCAGTATAACAGACCCCGCTTCCCTCTCCCAGATTCATTCCTAATGTGACATCTGCTCTTTTAGTCATAGCTCTGGCCCACATAGCTACTTAAATGCCCAGAGCCCAGAAACTCATTTTTTAGGTTATTTGGGTATTTACATAGGGTTGGTTAACTCCATACCTAGGAGTTTTGTCAGGTGTACTTACATTTAATACAGTGTCATGCAGCTGGTAAGGAGGAATAGTGTACCATTTGAGTCAGTTTGATATCTTGAATATTTATTGAGAACTTACGTGGCAGACAGCATGCTAGGCACACTGGGGAAGACATGACATCACATCACGGCTCCTCTGGCCCATCTTTTGGATTCTGTATTTTAAATTAGAATGCTCATGATTGTTCACCTTTACCATCTCTTTATCTTTCTTATGGATATTTAGTGGCTTGCTTATTTTTGTTATCAGCTAATTCTCTGATATTACATTACACTTGACAAATAATCAATGATTGTTTCATTTTGCCTCACACCAAATGGAAGGAGGCTCTCCTGATATGTTAATCATTTTGGAAAGGGCCCCTTGACTTTTCTTTCTGAACCCCTACCCCCTCCCTAGTGTAGCGGCACTTATTTTTTGGACTTCCTGTATGAAAAGCACATCTGTCAACTTAACAGTAAAAAAACAAACAGCAAGTAGTTTGCAGGACGTACCGTATAAATATTTCTGTAGAGTGAGAACTCTTCTTTATCCAGCCTGACCTCCTTTATTATATTTTCACTTAAGAGATCTAAAAAGCTAAGTTAGTCCCAAAAACTTGTCAAAGATCAACAGACCTAGTTTAAACACCAGTCACTTAAAAAAAAAATCGTGAAGGTAATCCTTGGGTATATCTTTTCAATCAGTGATTCTAAGATAAGGAAAATGTATGAAACCTGCAGTCACGCTAAGTCCTTCACTTTGTGGTGCAGTTACACACGGGGGTGTTGATTAATAAACATTACCAGCGTGTTTTTCAAAATCACTGAAATTTGAGTTATGGCTCCAAATGGTTCCAAGACTCACACATGAAAATCAGTTTTACTATTTGACGATTTGTACAGCATGTGTTTGAACACAGGCCAACGACTGTTTTGAGCATTTGGAATAAGATATATTACACCAGTTTGCTTTTGAGTCTTGTCCTCAGATATGCCTTTCGTGGAGGAGACAGCGTGGCACCATTGCAGGCAGGGTAGCCTCCATGATTCAGCTACGAGTCTTTCCAATTTTGGTGAACTGTGGATACTTGGAAATGTTAACTTTTAAAGATTTGCCAGGATCAGATGAGAAGGAAGAAGGCATCACACGGTGGCTGCGTTTTAAGGGCCACTTTACAGTAATAAGAAGAGTCATGCATTCAAGAGCATCAGGGGGGTTTTCAAAAGGGCGTCCATGGAAAGCAGATAAGACCAAACTTCAGATTTCCATTTTCCTGCTTGTGGCGATCTTCAGATTTAAAAAGAAAATCAATTTTGTAAAAATACCTGTAAACACTTCCAGGTATTTGCCCTCACTTTAAGTCACATCATGCAAATAATGAACTCCTTCACAGCCCTTTGCCTTTTTGGAATATGTTAATCTGAATGAAGCTTCTCACACTCTGTTCTCTGTGCCATTTCAGCCCTGTTAGGTCCAAGAATTGGAGAATCACATAATGCCAAGTCTCAGAAACAAGTGGTTGCTTTTTTTTTGGCCTTGAGAGAGGTTTTGGATTTTTTAATTTTTGTTTTCATATTACTCTGAATAAAGGCCCTGTCCTAATCCAGCCTCCTGACAAGTATGGCCTGATGTACTCTAATATACATTTATTTCCTTCAGATGCCCATCAACAACCTATCAAATGCCTAGTAACAAGGTTATTTTCTGTGCAACTGCGTATTTTATAAATAGCCGTTTGCCGAAGAAATTTCAGAAATGTCCAACTTGAGGATTTATGCTGTCTTTGCCAAAGGGTCATCCACACTAGCTTGTAAATACATTTAATTATAGGCCATTTCTCTGAAATGGGTCAAAAGGGGAAATACTTGCTCAGCCTCATTTATCATTAAATATAATCGTCTTCAGATCTTACCTGTGGAAAAGCCAAGGAGAACTATGCTTACATTTCTAACCTAGAGGACACTGGTATTAACACTTATTATTCATTAGGCCTTTATAGTTTTCTCCTTCATTGGATGGGTATTTTGTTTTATTTTTATTGAAGTATAATTGACATGCATTATATTAGTTTCAGGTGTGCAACATAGAGATTTGATATTTGTGTATTTTTGTGAAATGTTCGCCACACTAACATTTGTCACAGTACATAGTTACAGAATTTTTTTTTCTTGTGATGAGAACTTTGAAGATTTATTCTCATAGCAACTTTCAAATATACAATAGAGTATTATTATTTTTAAAAATTTTTATTGAAGTATAGTTGATTTACAGTGTTGTGTTTCTGGTTACAGCAAAGTGATTCAGTTATACATATATATGTATTCTTTTTCATTTTTTAAGTTATGGTTTATCACAGGATATTGAATACAGTTACCTGTGCTGTAGGACCTTGCTATTTATCCATCCTATATACACTACTTTGCATCTGCTAGTCCCAAACTTCCAAACCAATGCTTCCCCCCTTCCTCCCCCTTGGCAACCACAAGTCTGTTATGTGTGTCTGTGAGTCTGTTTCTGTTCAGATAAATTCATTTGTATCATATTTTAGATTCCACATATAAGTGATATATGGTATTTATCTTTCTCTTTCTGCCTTAGTTTGCTGAGTATGATGATCTCTATGTCCATCCCATGTAGCTGAAAATGGCATTCTTCTTTTTTTATGACTGAGTAATATTCCATACAGTACAGTATAATTAATTAGAGTCACCCTGCTGTACATTACAGCCCCATGGCATACTTACTTTATAACTGGAAGTGTGTACCTTTTGACCCCCTTCACCCATTCTCCCCACCGCCATTTCTGGTGACCACCAATCTATTCTCTATATTCATGAGCTTGGGTTTGTTTTGTTTGTGTTTTTGCTTGTTTTGCTAATCTTTATTGTAGCTTTCCCTGGATTCAGTGATACATATAAATCAATAGGAAAATTACAAGAATAGGAAAGTTAAAATAAAGTGTGGTTCTTGCTGCTTTTGTGATCACCTAAGGTTTAAAGACTTTTGTTATCATCTACTCACTTTATATTTATTGCAACTCTACTAATGTTCTTTTATGGCTGACTCTCTTGATTAGTAGCACAAATTCTTTAAAGCTTTTAAGCAAAAAGTTATCCTTTCTCTGTTCTGAAGCAACAAAGTTTGGTGTTCAGCCTAGCACATGTGCAAGTTCTTGGCCAGACACAGAGCTTCCTTTTGAAGTTCAGACAGCCTGCAGCCCACCTGCCTTAGCAGCTAGTTAGCCAGCTCTCATGGGGAGGACATAAGTCAGTCAGTCTCCTACAGGTTCACAGCAGAGTGTTACCTCTGCTTCCCATGTATGTTTTAGCTAAAGTGAAAGATCTGTGTTTCATCAGCACGCAGACCATCAGACTCCTTCCAGTACTTGCCGGAGTTCAGTCATGAAATCGCCCATTGCGGTACTTGGCAAAGACACTCTGGGGGCATCAGGAAGCTGTCGGCGTAGGCCATTCATTTCTCCAGGTTCTTTGAGCTCCCTGTATTGAGGTAAATCATCAGGAAACAATGTACCTTGGCTATATTATTTCAGCTCCCAGCAGAAATGCCATCATTCAGGTAAGATTTAATATTGTGCCTTCAGCACATGGGAGAAAAAAAATTCCATCTTTTGCACCACATAGTTGAAGACATTTGTATGAAAAAAAGTTTCTGTCTTTTACACCACAGATTTGAAGATGTTACTCAGTGTCCCTGATAAAGGGGCTTTCATAAAAAATTTCTCCTTGATATTAATGCCAAGGGGGGGAAAATGTGCCTTGCATGTTTCCTTTTTGGTAAATTAAGAACTGTATCATGCAGTGTTTCCTTTTTTTGTCTTAGTTGCAAGCAAACAGCTAAATTCGGTGCTCTGTTGGCGTACTTGACATCTCAAGCATGTGTAATGTTCCCTTTAACTAATTTCTGTTATTTTTAATAATCAAATGTTCGGTTACATACTTGATTTATTTTGAAAGTACTTGCATCCTTTTTTGCAAGAATTAAACGAGCCAAATCAATAATTAGCAAGGGAGATGATACTTGGCCATAATAGAGTTTGTAGCATTTTGTGCCTTAAAGAAGTAAGCTTGCATTGTCTTGCAAATTTACTCATCCTGGAATCCTGTAAGTATGTTCAGCCCCGCCCACCTCCCCACCTACTATATCAAACTGCATAAATACACCTGCCTTGACCTGATGTCTAGATCCCAATTGCACATTTATTGAATCCATGTCTTAGGGGTACCATTATGTTTTTATTGTATAATTGACTTGGCGTGTTGATGCAGGATCCTGATTCATTGAACAGAGGTTTCTATCACAAAAACATTGATGAGTCTGGGTTTTCTGCAGTAAACCCTAACACACTTCAAACTTTCAGGCACAAATGCTAACAAAGGCTGCTTCTATACTTACATCAGTGGATTATAATCAAGAGGCATACACAAAACCCCGAAGTAAGAAGTGTACTTAATATTTTTTTCCTGCTACTAAAACACGTGAACTCCTACTCGACTATGTTTCTGTTCTCACCAGCCCTACACATGAGCCAAGTTTTTGTGTGGTCACAGCATCTCCCTTTTGCCCTGTGGGTGAAAATGGGTTCAATAAATATGTTCGCTGGACGTTCTGAATGCTGAAAAGGACTGCTACCCATGAAATATGGTTCCACAATCTTGACGGGAAGCAGAGCCCTTACACAATAATCTGTTTGCTCATGATTTACCAGAGCTCAGATGTAACACAACTGATTTTGTACTGTGTAGGTCAAACATTATTAAAATTTTATGATTAGGCTCTGAAGAGAATATGACAAAAATGTTATTACCATTTTAAAATTTCTGGGTGGTAGGTACATGTGTATTTGTTTTGTTACTCTTTGCACTATCCTCTATGTCTATCATGATTTTTGAAAATATGTACTGGAGAAAACCGGATCAAATGTGTTTGTTTAGGTTGGAGAGTGGATCGGGTTGGGGAGAGGAAACAGCTGTGTCCTCTTCTTGGCAGGCATGGAGATTTTCAAGAGGTTTCTGTTAAAGAACAAAACCTTAACCTAGTTTAGACTCTTTCCAGATGAAAACTATTGTTTGTGGACAGGAAAGGTGGTTGTTTATGATAATTTTTTGCATGTGATTTTTTTCATAGGTGTCAGCCTGGTACAGAGCATCAGAAATTTCTGTATGCAAGGCTCTGCATATGCACCTCTAATTTAAGTGTCTGCTGTGTGAAATCATAGGCAGCCAGATTGTCTGCTCCCTGCAGGCTGCTAATCTAAAAGGGTCCTTCAGCACGCTCCACAGCCAGGGGGAGGCTTCAGAGTCCTTAGCCTGTGGTTTTAGTTGCAGAAAAACCTGCCTACAACCAGCATGTAAGGTCAAATTTTTTGGTATGTCAAGATACCTTATTTAAAGAAACCCTTGTCTGTGTGTGTGCACACGTGTGTGCTTGCACATGTGCATATGCATATGTATGTTTGTTGCTGCTCTTGTTTTTTTTTCTTTGGTTAAAGGGAACAGTATGATGTCCTGATCTATTTGACATTGATCATGAGCTATGTGATGCTGCATGGCTTCATGTAGACTAGAATTCTGGATGCTACGAACTTATACTTTCTAGACTATAGGCATAATTCTGGGTGTCTGGAGGTATAATGCTGAGAGGAATTTTCACTTTCACTTTTTAGGACACTCACTGGTCTAAAAGGCTCTTTTTTTTTTTTTTTTTTTTTTTTTTTTTTTTGCCGTACCCTGGCCTCTCACTGCTGTGGCCTCCCCCGTCCCG
>NC_041215.1:73787259-73825963 GCF_002837175.3 Physeter macrocephalus | reverse complement strand
ATGAACCCGTGTCCCCTGCATCGGCAGGCGGACTCTCAACCACTGTGCTACCAGGGAAGCCCTAAACGGCTCTTTTGAGGCAAGTCAAATGCAAGGCCAGGGGTTGGAGGGGAGAGGGAGGTATAGGACTCAGTTACTATTCTCACGCTTCTGGAGCATATGGCTTGTGGTACATGGAGATACATACGTATAGGAGAGCTTTGATTTCAGGTAGGACTTTGGGGCACGGTGCTGGTGGGTACAGCGGTGGCTCTCCACCTTTACTTCTGCCACCACATCCATCATACTTGAAACAAATTCCCATCAATAACACCTCTCATTGCATGCAGTAATTCTTAACTAGGGGCAGTGGGTTACTGGGGGGGAAAAACTTCTTTCTTTAGAGATTGTGCCTCCATCCCCTGCCTGCAGCTTGAGAACCACCAGTGGAGAATAAAGAGCAGTCATCTAGGAATCTCAGTCCCTGGTTTGGGTGTCCTTTCTGCCATGAGTGGCTGCTAAGATAGGGCTGACACCTAGTACGTGATCAATAAGGATTTAGGGAGTGTTGAGTGAATTATCCAGCTGTGTAGTCTTAAGCAAGCCACTTAATCTCTGTGGCTTCTGTTTCCTCACCCAAGGAATGAGGGAAATGGATTAGATGACCTCCAGGGCCCCTTTCAGTTGTAAAATTATATGATTCTGTGATTGGACCTTTACCCCAGAGGAAGATTAATTTGACAGGAGTATGAAAGATGGATAGAGTGAGAGCCAAGAGAGGGGGAATGCTCCTTCCTCTGAATTAGTCTGATATTTCCTTCTATGCTACTATTTTTAAAGCACGTACTTACCTTGGGGTCTTCCCGGTGATTTTGCATAGATCAGCTGTCATTCTCTTCATTCTCTGGGCAGATTGTAAGCTCATTCAGGACTGGAACCATGACTTTCTGCCCAATTCTGTGTGCCTCAAAATTTAGGGCATCACAGTGCCTGTTAGTGGCGTGAGGGAGCCACATGGTGCTTTCACACAGTTCATTTAATCTGTGAGGGAAGCTGAAGAAACTGCAGGTGAGGCAGGGGAAGCAGCTGGTGAGGGTCTGAACTGCAGAGTGAGCTTGGGTGAGTCCAGGTGAGTCTCCAGCTTTTACGGCAGTCTAGTTAGCTGACTTAAAGACTCTGTTCTGGGAAAGCCCGGGGTGAGGTAAACGTGGCCTGGCCATAGGAAGCTTCTTTTTTCTCTTCCTGATTCCTTTGTCACTGGCCTTACGCTGTAGGTGTCCTTCAACTTATCGCTACGTTGGCATTTTTCACATCTCATGAAGTACAACAGTTTTCTTCCTGGGCTACACATTCATCTACCAAAGGTCACACCCTGAGTAATAGCTCTCTCACCTTTTATGGCCCTTTTCCCTTCGGCTGTACATCTTTAGTTTTAGCAGCAGCTTTCTCTGTGTATATCTGCATGGTGCCTGTGAGTGTGGGTAAAATACTCTTTGGTCATTAAAGCATTTATTCTCATGTGCAGCAGATAATGGTGACCTGCCCTTGGTCAGTAGTAGTGGAGTTTTAGAGAAATGGATGACCTGAGAAACTTAAGGAAGATGTAGCCCATGGGTCATGGTAGGTGTCTGGTCATGGTGGGGAGACGGGCAAGAGCAGGTCTCAGAGGGTCATGCTAAGGATTTGGAATCTTGCTTTAAGAATAAGGAGACGGAAATGGAGTTTTTCAGCAAGGGAGTGACCTGACTAGGTTTTCAGGTACAAGCTGACTGACTCCTCTGGAGAGACCGTGAGCTTGAATGTGGAGAGACCAGTTAGGCGCACCTGCAGACTCAGGGCGGGGTTGATAGAGCCTCAGGTAAGGGTTGTGTGCTGGCAAAGACGATGTGTTACATTTATTAAGTTCTAGATCTAGTCCAGACGTGCTGTTCAGACACCTGCTTTTGGATATATCCTTTACCCTCTCTGAGCCTCCTCCATTTCCTCATCTGTAAAATAATAGGCGTAATAGTCGTCCCTAGTTGAAGGGTTGTTTTGAGCATGGAATGAGATGACACATGTGAAACCCCAAGCACGTACCAGCAGGTTGTAAATGTTATTAATTATTATTTGCCCCACCTCATAGTTGAGGAAACAGATTCCAGAGGCCAGACAGGTAGCAGGTAGATCTGAGCTCAGACCTCTCTCCACAGTTTCACAGGGTCACCTCCTTAGCACCTCGCTGCCTCCTGCTATGGAGAGGCGCCCTGCGTCTCTTCCTAAACCCGTGGGAAAGGACGTCAGTTCACTGCCAGGAGAAGGAGAGAAGCAAGCTGAGTGATGCTCCAACTGACTCCTAGCCCAACATGTTTGAAAGGTCCCCATCCTGCTTCCGAGACGGGGAGACACTCTAGGGGTCCAGGAGTCCCTCTGGACTTCCTTGGACACCAGCAACTTTCCCCTCACCTGGAATGTTGTTGGCTAAGAAAATCCCCTGCTGCTTAGGAGGGAGGGGCCGCCTCTGGATCCTGGGAAACACTGTACCTACTGCCCTTACAGGGATCCTGAGTGGCGTTACTCCAACTACATCCTTCAACTTCAGAGCCTGGGGAACTGGTTGACTTTCAACCTCACTCCAGAGCACCCTGTGATGGAGCGCCAATGACACTTAGAGTTTATGATGCCCTTTGACAATGAGTGGTCTTTGGACTTCTGAGCGTTTTGCTTCCATCTGGTTCTTGGGGTGCACGTGCCCCCATATATTTGTTGGCATGGGCTAAGAGACATTCATGTGCAGCTGAGGAATGCAAATAGTTCTGAGCTGGCCTTTTAGTTTGGGAGCCCTCCAAAAGCAGTAACTCTTTCAGGTTGTCTTGACATGGTAAATTAAGAGGTGCAGGAAAGTGCTACATCCTGTAAAATATATACTTCAACTGTCCGGGCCTCCTGCACCTCCACCACCAGGAAGGGTACGTGTTCACTCAGGTGTTTGTCGTCACCACCCTCTTAGCCAGAGGCCTCCATTGAGTGTTCACTGTGTCCCTTGCAGATGGATTGAAAGAGCAAAAAGAAATCCCCTATGCATGCCAGTCCGTATCTTGGAACTTCTCACTTTGAATGGACATAGCAAAAAATAAAATTTAACGAAATTAAGCCCCAGTCCTGCTTCGTCGTAACCAGGTGGTGGTGAGTAGAGGTTGCCCCCTTTCAATGGGAAATAAGTTTTCCATCTGGCATAGTCCCCACATTTCCCTGTTTTTTGTTTCTTTTTGTTTTAAATACACTTTCTGCCGTACTCCTTTAATGTTCCTGCAGTAGTGCTTTCAAATTGCTTGTGAGAGTATAAATTGATACAACTTAAATGAAAGGGAATTTGACAGTATCTAGCAAATTGTAAATATATGTATCCTTTGACCAAGCAATTTTCTTCTAGAAAATTTATTTTTATACTCATATATTTGCCAAGTGACATAAGAACAAAGTTATTCATTGAAGCATTGTTTATCATAGTGAAAGACTAGAAACAATCTATTCATAGACTGGTAACTGGTTAAAGAAGGATGTGGCATACAACAGAATACTATGTAGCTATAAATGAACAGAAAAGAATGAGAAAGCTCTCTGTGAACCTATACGAAGAAATTCCAAGGTATAAATAAATAAAAGGCAAGGTGCAGAACAGCATACAGAATGCTACTACCATCTCCCACTTGAATTAAACAGGCTAGAGGGAACTCTGTGTATTTGCTAGAGCATACGTAGAAAATCTCAGGAAGGATGCACGGAAAGCCTATAGCATGATTGCCTCTGTGAGGTGGACCAGGAAGATGAGTGACAGGAGTTGAGAGGGCTAGATTTCATGGAATACCCTATTGTACTTTTTGATTTTTAAGCCATGTGATTGTATCACCTATTTTAAGAAAGAAATTTTTCTGCTTGAGCCCTGTAGGCATTTGCATCTGTGATGCAGTATATACTCCAATAAGAAATAAGGGATTGTGGCTTACCAAGTTTAAGAGTTTGTTGCTGAGGGATTTTTTTTTTTAGGATTGGAAGAGTTTTTTTAATAAGAGTTATTAAAGGTCCCCTGGGTCTTGAAACTGTTGCTCTCAAGTTATTAACGTTTCCTCTGGAAAGTTGCACAGACACAGTGTCTGGCTTTAAATCATACCTATTTTCAGCTTTCCTTAAATCAGGAGTATCTTGTGCCATATCAATTAAAGTAAATGTACTTTCAATTAAAGGTGTTAAGTACGAGTCCAAAAAAGATTAATTCTTTATGAAAGGATGACCTTCAGTAGTTAGATCCAGTTAGGCATTTTTCCAACTATATTTCATCCTGATGGGACAAGTCTACTACACACAATCAATCACTGTGATCTTTTCAAAGGCGGGTATTTTAGGTTCAGAGTCATAAAAGAATGACGTGACTAGGGAACCTCCATAACTTGAGCCACCGTTGATGTAGGTAAAGATTATGGATGTTGGGTATTACCTTTGTAAGACTGATATGTAAAGAATAAGGGTGTGCATGATGGTATGTTGGGTATGGTTCTTATACCTCTCTGCTCATGGCCTCAGTAGAACAAACTAATTTAGACAAGCCTGATCAAAAGAAAAAGAGGAAAGGAACAATGGCATACATTATGGTCAAACCTAATTCCTTTTCTTTTTTTTCTCCTTCTGTCATTTCATTATTAAACTCACTATAAATACTTGCTTTCCTAGTGATTATTTTTTCTTATTGAATTGTTGTAGTCCTAATTCAACCTTTGCTGATGCACAGCACACAAAACCAAGGCTGTTAAATAAATGAATGCTTGCTGATCTTTTTATAGTAACGTGTAAAATGTTGGGGAATATTTGTTTTCGCTCACAAGTGAAAGGGAATTGAACATTTGTATTTGTGTTAGGTATTTCCAGTATGGTCCCCACTCTGCCACTCATTAACTTTGTAAAAAAAACCATTGAATGTACTGACCAAAAAATGGGAAACAAGTAATACCTGCTTTGTATATCTCAAAGGTTGATTATCAGGATCAAATGAAATTTGGTATCAGTATTTCTCAAAGTGTGGTCCTGTAACCCCCGGAGGTCCTTGAGACCCTTTCAAGGAGCTTATGAGGTGGAAACTATTTTTTATCATAATATTAAGAAAGTATTGGCCTTTTTCTCTCTCATTGTTTCACATACATACAGTAGAATTTCCAGTAGCTGGCTACATGATATGTGATATTGCAGCAGATTGAATACAGAGGCAAATATAAGAATCCAGCTACCTGAAGACAGACATTACAGAGGTTTACAAAAATGGAAAACAATGCATTCTTTTCACTGATTTGTGTTTCTTTGGGAAAGTCAAATAATTTTACGTAAAAAAAATTTTTTGACATTAACGTGATGGGCTGATCATTTTCAAGTGAATTAATAAATGTTTTTAAACTTATCAGTTTTAATTCCTAATACAGTAAATATTGATAGATACAACCGACATAAACAAAAGTTCCTTAGGGGTCCTTGATACTTTTTAAGAATGTAAAAGAGGCCTAAGACCAAAAAGTTTGAGAACTGCCGACGGATATGAAAACACTGTGTAATGTGTGGTGACATTGTAGTTTATTAAGAAAATTCAGGCAACATGCAGACAGCCCTTCCAGTGCAGGCACTGGTTGTTCATGGCCCACTCTACCTCCAGGGCAGGCTTGCTTTGCCTGGGGTCCAAGATGACCTCTGAACCATCTACAGTTGCCTGCAATTTTATGTGTCGGTCATGTGTCTGCTTTTTTAGTGGGAGCATTCACAATTTTCACAGTTTTCAGATTCTCATAAGGTCCTGAAAGAAGCACAGCTATAGGAATTGCTAATGTCCGCTAGTTCCCATTCTGTCTTCTAGAGGAGTAGAGATAAAGTCGTGGTGCGGACACCCGAGAGGAGATGCTGAGGTTCCAGGCTCTCATGTCAGTAGCCTGGGCTTGGTTGTCTCTGGAGTTCCTGACCCTTTACCTCTCTGGCTGTGGAAGGTATTAGACTTGGGTCAGCTTCTCTGGGCACTGGGAGAAGGGCTTTCTCTCAGTTGGTACCATGACTTTGTCATCGTTCTGGGCCTCCTCACACTTGGTGTCGTAGGATGTGGTAGGACATAAAGAACCACCATCAGGCTATGGACCAGAAAGGGCCCATAGACTGACGTCATCAAGATTCGGGCACTGTACGTAGAGACCAGGAGATATTACCAGAGTTTTAGAGTATCAAACTGGAGTATCAAAGGGTTTGATCAGACTCTCCTGGCACCGGAAGGAGGATGTTCAGGGCTTGGTATTCAGACCATCTCTGTCTCTGTCCTCTGGCACTCTTGGCAGCTGAGCAAAGAGTTGAATGCATACAGAAATTACTATTTCATGTGTCCTACTGCAGTTTCTTAAAAGTTTTTTTTTTTTTAATTCGAGCATCTGTCGAGAGTTACTCATAATATTTTAGTGTTCTTATGAGAAAATAAAACCATTCTAATTATAACTCACTGCCCTTACTATTATGTCTTACTATTAATATGAATGGAAAACTCATATCTTAGCTATATTTGTTCCATATTTCCCCAGTGTCGTTTGATATTTTGATTGAACGTACATATATGTGTCTATTGTAGTTTATGTAAGCATTTTAAATTTCTTAAAAGTTTTATATATTCCGTGGGCAATTTCATAACATTGAGGTCCCCCTCTATTTAGATAAAATTTTTAACAACAAAATACACACCTTATTCTGGACATTTTTGTTGTATGATTTAATGTATAGTGCTGTCGTGAAGTTTATCGCTAAGGCTATCTTCCTTGTTTGTTTCACTTTTAAAAATAATTTGAGGGGACTCCCTTGGTGGTACAGTGGTTAAGACTTCGCCTTCCAATGCAGGGGGTGTGGGTTCGATCCCTGGTCGGGGAGCTAAGATCCCACAGGCTTCACGGCCAAAAAGCCAAAACAAAAAACAGAAGCAATAGTGTGACAAATTCAATAAAAACTTAAAAAATGGTCCACATCAAAAAAAAAAAAAAACTTAAAAAGAAATAAAAATAATTTGATAAAATACTATTTTCCCAGGAAAAATATGAAAAATATATTGAATACTATTTATGCTAGACTAAAAGCTTCTGAAATTTTTAATTATGGAATTAAATTTAAGGTTACTGATTTAGTGTAGATTTTATAAAAGGAGCATTTAGTTTTGGAATTTTGTGATACAATCATGTTTGTATAAGGTAAATGCAATCAGTTAAACAATATCTCCCTTTATTATTGTCATAACTGCCTCTTCCAGTGGAAGAAGTATTTAGAAGTAACCCAAAACTATTAAATGCTATCTATATGTCAGTAGCATCTTGTAAAAATTGGAATACATTTAGTTTGGTTAAACTCTGCTTCATTAGATTTTAATGTGCTATTTGTTATGTATTTCAGGAACTCCAGAAAGGAACTTAATGATATACGATTTGAGTTTACTCCAGGAAGAGGTAAGTTTTAATTGAAATTATCATTTTATTGCTACCAAGAGCAGTCCAAAAATTGATTACAAGCATGTGGTTATAATTTGCTATTCAAAAATGTGTTCTCTAAAAACAAAGGAGGGAAGGAAGGAAGAAAGGAAGGATTTGCAATAATTGTGGGGAATCCAAACCAAACCCACTACTGACTGCATGAATTCCAGTGACACGTGCTGCATAGCATATACGCACTTATAAATTAGATCTCTTAGCTCGACCATGAAAAGAAGTGCTGGCGTGGTGATTCAGGGCCTAAAGGACATTATGATGAGTGTGATGAGACGCGCATAGCAGTCTTAATTAGGGCTGAGCAACAAACAGTGACATCAGACCAAAAGGTAGCATACTTTGCCTCTGTTGTCGGTTCAGATTACATGAAGCCTGGCTGAGGAGTATCTGGGCCTCTACTTGCTGCAGGCACCACTAGGAAACTTGGTAGGAACAGTGCTAGTCTTGCAGCTGAATAGTATTTTGAGTAGTTATTAAAATAGTTTCAAGGCTAGACTGGTTGCTTTTTTAGAGCCTGGATGCCTGGAAGTCATCGAGCCATGTCCTGTTTCTTGGTGTCTCTAGCACCTGGCCGGTGCCTGGTATGCAGGAGAATCTCAAGTCATTTTGGTTAATTATTGGATACAGGCTTTGGAGATCACAACATCGGTTGTTAAACAAAAATTGTTCTTTGCACTCTTTAGTTCGTAACCAAAACAATCTAGAGAAGTGAAAACCAGATGCTAATGCTAAGACTGGAGCTGTTCACCTTGATCTCTGGTTTCAGACTTTTATATACATGAAAACAGCCTCGATGTCTCATTAGTCTTATACATTTGAACATACTAATATATGTAAGCTAATAACATTCTATAATTATTTTATGTATTAGAACTCCACGTAAATTTTTATTCGATTAAATAAATTGTATTTGCTAAAATTTTGAAAACCCGAAACTTTCTAGCTTGATAGCTAGTCAGTCAGTTAACTGCTTGACCTCCCTGCTATTGTCAACTGTAAGAAGACACAAACTCAAATGCTTACAGGAGCCGAAGTGAATGGTGGGACCTTCAGAAAACCAGAGAGTTCTGTCTAAATACATTCAGGTTCAGTGCCCACCAAACAAAATATGTTCCTGGGCCATAGGTGGTCAGTCATAGATTCATTGGCCCTGATGTCTAGTCCCCTGTAAACACAAAGATTTCATGATTTCCAGTATATTTGAATTAAACATATCTTTTTACAAAAGAAATGTGAATAAGACCCTAGTAAATTTGCTAACTGATCTTTCTTTCTGGGGGTAATCTTTGACAATTTAGAGTCAGTCTGTGAAATTGAACAGTTGCTGGTTGCTGTTATCAAAAAGCTGTTTTGTCATAATATAAAGACATTGAGCAGCCAATACTGTAATAAAATCTAGCAATTATATAATAAATGTTTCAAGTATAGTAAGTAAAAGAATTCTTATTTTAAGGGGTTTTTTTCATCTCATTGTTTAAGGTTGACAGTGGCAATAAGAATCAATTTTAATTTCAAAGGTACCAAAGAAATGAATTTCTGAGTTGAGGATTGCTGGGGATAAGATGGCCTTATCAGCATTACCTGGCCCTTTGTGCTAGCTTTGGCAGCCTCATTTACCATGGTTAGATTCAGAGTCTCTGCTTTTGTTGCCCAGACAGAAACCGTATCGCTGCCTTCCTGATGATAGCTGGCCTTCCCTGGGGAGCGAGCACAGCCGTTTAGTTTCAGAAACACCATAGCTATATCACTGTACCTCTGTGATTACTGAGGCTGTCTGCATTTGAAATGTTGTTTGTGCTCGATCTGTGCATGCATACCATGTGTACTATGTCTCTGGTGTATACACACATAAATATATACATCATTGAGTGTATAATATGAACATATCAAATATTCTGTCGTCATTTGAGGGCAAGCCCTTTGTGTTTACTATGTTGCTGTAATGATCTAGAAAGCAGAGCGTACGTGATTATTTATGATTATTTAACCCGTTTACACATTAGGAATGTCAAGCAGCAGCTTAAAGAAAAATAAATTACCAATTACCTTCAAGTTTTTGTTCTAAACTATTGCTGATATGTTACTTAACATGCATGAAAAATAACTGCTTAATGGCACACACACAAACAAGGAATATTTCTATTTTTGACCAGCCAGCACAACCCTTTTGCTATTTTAATATGACTCATTTGGTACCCAAGAGTCCTGAAAATAGTCAGAGATGCTGTACACTTTGATCATTTGGGAACGTTCATTTGCTTCCGTACTGCTTTAGTGCTAGCCCTTAATGTGACTTTGTTGATTATTCCATTTTCAACTACTTTCTTTGATTATAGCTCCTTACTCAATGTAAGATCTTACTGATACTTTAGAGATGGTGGTAACACATCCAGTTGCTTTAACAGACGATCCGTCAGTAGAAGTGTAACCACTGACTACCCTGTGCCCGGTGTCTACGAGGCAGGCACTTTAATTCAATAGGCTTCTTTTCCTGAAGTTTCTAGTGGCATCCAGGAAGATGGCGCTTGTGAGGCTGAATGTTCTAGCCGACGTTTTAAAGCTACATCATTTTCAGAGTAGAGCCTTTCATTATGCTACCCTGGGTTCCATGCTATGAGAGGTTTTATCTCTGAGAGAATTTTATAAGGTGCTTCTTGTACTTCTAACAGTAAGGACAAGGCCCAAGATAAGCCCACCTTTTATGGAATTTCATTGTTTAGTAAGATTCTGATGTTTTTCTTTTCCATTTCCTTCATTGCATTTCACTGAATGAGTAAAGTGATAGAATACCACCCCAGTTTCTCTGAAAGTACAAAGAATATATATCAGCTCTCAAATTTTTATTGGAGATTTAGGAAATAGGGCCATGTATGAGAGGGAGAAAGAACACAAGGGTGTAAGGAGCATTTCACGTGACCTTTGGCTGCCTCATCGTCATCAATTACCATTTGTTGAGTAATTACTATGAGTCAGACACTGGGCTACTAAGCACATTAAAGCCCAGTATGAAAGATAATTGTACCTTCAACTATGTACTCATACAGGTACACACACCCCACACATACACACACCCCACACACTTGAGCCCACTTACATAATCACCACATGTGAAACACAGACTAAGCAGGGAAACCCAGTCTGTGTTGAGGGCAGGCTTTGGCATAGCAAACTGCAATTCAGTTTAGGTGCTTGTTTGATTCAGGAGCTATGCTTTCCTAGTTTCTTCTTATCCAGCTATATAGTACTGGCTATTTGTGAGAATATCAGGCCGCCATGGAGACCATGTCATCTCCCTTGTGAAAACATAGGGGTTCATAATGGTTCTTTGAGCACATGGCAATTTATCAATTTCCCTTTACAAAGTCTTCAAACAGACTTCTCACTATTATCGTGTTCGTGTATAACCTCTCAATTAAGTAATTTCAGTTAGATTCACTTGCTACAGCCTGTTCAGTCCCATCTTTATGAGATTGCTAACTCCTGTCACTTATCATTGAGAAACTACATTCTTTTATCCAACCACATTTTCTAAGAGAATGAGTCTGTTGCTATCAAATGATCAATGTCATGTTAAAGGATTTTTCTTAATAGCATAAATTTAAATAGCTCATCTTAATAGTCCAACAAGCTCATAGGCTGTTTGTACCAAATATAAGGTTGTATCAAATGCTACGTCTTCAACCTTTGCCATAAATTCTAACTCAGTAGCTACTAATGATAGAAAAGGATTGATGGTGGCTGGAGTTTACTTTGGCAAGAAAGAAAAGCAGTGTTCATAATAGGGAACAGTTATGAGCTAACTTCTAGAGGGGCATTTGAGAATAATTCAGATAGTTGACAAAGGGTAATAGTTTTTTGGTTCAACAAAAATGAAACAATAAGTTTGTAAAACTTCTGTTGAATAAAGAGCAGGATGCAAATTGTACGTGGCAAATGTATTTCACATTGCTTCTGATTTTTCCTCCTGATAGAATCTGAATTAGTTGACTTGAAACACACATGGATGATTTTTCTAAATGAAAAATATATATCTTACATTGTACTGGATTGTTGGTTTTTATTGTATGGTTACTGATACACCTTCATTTCACGTTTGGGCAGATACGGCAGACGGCGTTTCTCAGGAGCTCTTCTCTGCTGGCTTAGTCGATGGTCATGATGTAGTTATAGGTAAGTCACTTTTTAATGCATGTAGTGTCATTTTGTTGATACATCAAATGGAAATGCACTTAGAAACAAAAGTTTTCATAAGGGAATAATTCTGTGAATTTCTGAAAATTTCTTGAATTCTTATCTTTTATGTGAAATAAGTATATTTAAGAGTCATATTTAACTTCCTGTTTCAAAAGCTGTTAATGTAATTCTGTCCCATTTGTCTGGACGTGATTTATCCAATGCAGAATGTCTCTTATTGGAGATAAAACAAAGAACCTAGAAGGCCGAAACGTCCATGACATAGCAAACCCAAGATACTATAAATTCCGTGCAGCAAAGTATGGGAACTTCTGAGGTCCTTTCTCTGAGTTTCTCTACTCTTTTTCCTAGCTCTTAGCAAGGTTCATTCATTATAAAGTTTTAAGTTTGGCTAGGACTTAACGATCATTCAGGCCAGTTCTACCACTGTGTAGACAAGGAAGCGAATTCCTGAAGTGATTCAGTGGTTTGTCCAGGGCCACGCAGCTGGGTTGTGGCAGAATCACCACACTTTGAGACTGTGGCTCTTTCTACTACTTTTAGAATCAAGAAAAAGCTGCGTGGAAATAGGGGAGCCTGCTAGCTCTAGGCATGCTGATAGGAGCAAGAAATGACTGCTGGTCAAGCAAGGCAGAAAAGCTGTAAGAGGCAGACAGTATCATCTAAGAAAAAGCATAGCCTGATTCTACCTAGGGTGAGGGTGAAGGGCTCCACACTCTTCAGCAAATTCTGAGTTTATGAAGATTTTATAATGTAGCCTATTACTACATATTGGTAATGATGACCCTAAATAATTAAGATGAGTTAATATTAATGTTAATTATGATATTATGTTCATTATATTGTTAATTACATATAATTATAATAACACTATAATAGTATTATAATAAAACTTTCTTTAAAAATATTCAAATCAAAACCAATCCTTGAAATAGCTTAGGCCCCTTAAATGATATGTTTTAACTTTTTAAAAGAATCACTTACTTGAAATAAATCCTTCCCCAGTAATACTGGAGTGTGTCACTAAGAGGGAGCTTGAGGTAGATATACTTACCCACCAGAATAGTTTGTTCTTAGGATCTCTATAATATACATCATTATAAAGTGAATTGTTTGGGCTTCCCTGGTGGCACAGTGGTTGAGAATCCGCCTGCCAATGCAGGGGACACGGGTTCAAGCCCTGGTCTGGAAAGATCCCACATGCCGCAGAGCAGCTAAGCCCGTGCACCGCAACTACTGAGCCCACGCTCTAGAGTCCACGTGCCACAACTGCTGAAGCCCGCACACCTGGAGCCCATGCTCCGCAACAAGAGAAGCCACCGCAATGAGAAGGCCGCGCACTGCAACGAAGAGTAGCCCCCGCTCGCCGCAACTAGAGAAAGCCTGTGCGCAGCAACGAAGACCCAATGCAGCCAGAAATAAATAAATAAATGTATTTAAAAATAAATAAATAAAGTGAATTGTTTTATGTAAATAAGAGTAACGGGGTTTAGTGGGAGATTGGAATTCTGACTAAAGAATCAGTATCTAATATGTTATTGGTATACAAATATTCATAAATGTAGATACAAAGATATCTTTGTAATCAGAAAAAAGTAGGCTTTTCCCTATTAATTACACATGAAGTGTACACATTGGCCTCACAAGAGAGCTGTTTCCTTTGCCAGGTGGTACATGTGTAAAGAGATAGAGACATATTTCAAAGGAAAGTGACATACATCATGCACATGGACATACAGGTGTGTGTATATATTTCCTTGTATATTGTCTTTCATACTTTACTTTAAAACCTTGTGAGGTCCCATGGCCAGCTGAGTTCTTACATCAGTTTTCTGATCAAATGTGAGGAGAAGTTGAGTAATAAGATCAATTCAACTTTGACATCTATTGTATCAATAAGTTCCATCTCAGAATTCTTTATGTTAACAGTTGATAAACGTAGATTCTCTCATTTGAAAAAGTGAGCACACACCTCTGTGTCTTAGTTTACCTGAAGAAATAAGGAGAAAAGTTAATGGCTAGATCAAGATACCCTGTAAGGTATTGATATATTTTCCTTAAAGAGAGCTATGGTCCATACCCAAAGCAGCCAGAATTTAAAATTAACAAATAAAAAATAATTTTAAAACACCCACTAATGTCTCCTATTTGGCAAAAAAGTTGAGGAGCACATGGTCTTTTGATTTGAGGTCATCATGGCAGGTGGTAGGGAGCAGGAAGAATAAAAGAGGTTCGTGGAGAAGTATCAGGTCACATCTTTATTTAAGCATGATCTTGCTTCAGGCCTACAGTCAAATTTAGTGTACTTCTTTTTTTGCCCCAGGCTCAGCTGAATCTAAGCTAGAGGATTTTGGATTGTTGAGTTTTTTAAAAGTGGAAATTAAGGCATAATTCATGTCCAACTTACTGAGTGTGATTTAAATAACCAGAAAGCTTCTGTTTTTCTATGCTGTATTTATTCTTCCCCAAATTTTTCGTTTTTCCCTTTTCCCCTTCTTAGAGCTGAAGTGTAGAGTGTTGGAGTGAGACTGAGCGTTTGCACTTGTTCCTTATCTAGCAGTACTGACCACGCCTCATAGGGACAGCTCACCTAAGAGTTACAGTGTCTGCATATTTCATTTGATCATCACATCAATTCTGTAAGGTAGAGAGGACAGGTTTTAATCAGTATTTTATGGGCAAAAAAGGGAGGTCAAAAGAAGTTTCTGGGTTATTATAACTTGTCATAGTCCCTGAACTTGGATCCTGTGACTCCAAGCCCAGAGCCTAATCCTGAACCTGACACTCTGTGTACAATTAATCCAATATCTTTAGCCTTGAAGAACGGACCTAGATAATTTTAACTGGTTTCAGTGTCTCCTGGAAAAAAAAAAAAAAAAAACAGCTTGCCCTTACCTGTTTTTCCTGTATCAGTAGATGATTTACATTTTAAGTGTTGACTATTTGATAGACAGATGAAATGTGTTTAAATCTGTCCCCTCTAACCCATCTCAGCCCCTCCTGCATCACTTACTTCCCTCTTTACTAGATTTGTCCCACCAGCACGTGGACATGTTTTTGTCTCCCATTCTAAAGCCCTCTCTTTACTCCACCTCCCATTACGGCTACTTCTCTTCATCCCCTTACAACTAAAGTCCTCAAAAGAATTGCCCCTGACTTCACTTCTTCTTCTACCACTGTCTCTTGAACTCACTCCAGTCAACTTCCTCACTCCACTCAGACTATTTTTCCCAAAGCCATATCTGGGGAAGGCACACCCTTGGTAGATAAAATGGCAAATGCAAAGATAGATGTGGCCGGAGTGGAGTGAGCAAGATGGAGGGAGAGAAGATACATGATCTGTGAGTGACTGCCTGCCACGCTCCTAAATCCAGTGGTTAATTCTCAGTGACCTGTCAGCAGCATTGGGCATAGTGGACAATGCCCTGCTCCATAAGTGTTTTCATTTGGTTTTTAAGACTCCATTCTCTCTTGGTTCTCCCACCTTATTTATGCTTCCTTCTTAGTCTTTTTTATTGGTTCCTCCTCATCCCTCTGACCCAGAAATATTGACATGTCCAAGGACTCTTTCCCTGGATTTCTCCTCTTTTCTCTAGTCACTCACATCCTTGGTGATACCATCTGGTTTCATGGTATTAATGCCTTCCACTCTCTAACTCCCACATTTATATCTCCAGCACAGACCTATCCTTTGAATTCCAGACTCATATTCAGCTCTCTTTTTGGCATCTTCACATAGAAGCCTAATCACTATTCCAGGTTTAATTAACATCTCCAAGAACCAGCCTCTGTTGTTCCTCCCAATCTGCCCTTCCAGCAGCCTTGTACCCTAAGTTGATGTCAGCTCCATCTTTTCAGGTGCATAAGCCCAAAACCTAAGAGTTGTCCTTGACTTTTCTTTCTCTCATAGTCAATATCCAGCCTATCTAAATGTACCCAAGACCCAGCCATTATTCACCATCTCCCATCCTGTTTCAAACCCCTCTCATCTCTCAGTTGAATTATTGCCTTCATCTAGTCACTGGTCTCCCTGCTTATGACTTTGCCTCCTTTCAGCCTATTCTCATCACAGCAGCCAGAGAGATACAAGTAAAACATAAGTCAGATACAAAAGGCCACACATATTATGATTCCATGTGTATGAAATGACCACAGTATGCAAATCTGTAGAGTCAGAACGTAGAGTAGTGGTTGCCAGGGCCTGAGAGGGACAGGGAAAAGGGCAGTGACTGCCTAGGGGTCTTGGGCTTCTCATTGCAGTGCTGAAAGCATTCTGGAATTAGAAGTGGTGATGGTTGTACAACCTTGTGACTATACTAAAAACCACTGAATTGTGCCCTTTAAAAGGGTGAGTTTTATGATATGTGAATTACATCTCAATAAAAAAATGTAAGCGAGATGACATTAATGCTTTAAATAAAACTCTAATAGCTCTCCATCCCACATCTCAGTGGCTTACAATCCTCTATATGATCTGTCCCTTGTCATTTCTCAGACCCTTCCCTCTCTTTGGCTCTCCCTCTTCCCCATTTCACCCCAGCCACACTGGCTTTTACACTTGGGATGCTCCTTCCCCAGGTACACCGGCGTATCTCCTAGTGCTTAAATGCTGCCTCTCAAAGGGGCCTTCCTTGCCCGGCCTACTTAGAATTGCAACCCGCTCCCAACTCTCTACCCCCATCCTTACTTAAGTACTTTACCTAGTCTCTCCCCATCTAATAGGCTATATTTCATTTATTCATTATTTAACTATATAGGATTTTCCCTTGAGCATAAGTTTCTTGAAGGCCAGGATTTTTGTTTTGTTAACTGCTATTTTCCCAGTGCTCTAAACTGTACCTTTCATATAGTAGCCACTCAGTAACTTGTTAGAGATAAACAAATGCTACCTTGAAATATAGAGATATCTCGTAACACTTTCTAAAGAAGGCTATTTTAAGTATAGGATTCAATTATTTTAAGAATCTTGCTTTCAAGAGTACAGAATTCGAGTGGCATTTCACAAATATGAAATACATACACTTGACAAAGTTTGCACCAAAAATAGTCCAGTTCAATTGAGAACATTGGCACGTAGAGGTCTGGGTGATTTCTTGTGTGTGTATTTTTTCAATTTCCATAATATAAAACAGCTAACATTTAAATAGATTACAAAATCCTTTTTTTCCCCCACCCGAATTTCCTCTTGAATCAGAGTAAATGCTTAGGGCAATATTAAAAAACTGAATAAAGCAGTAGTGTATGTTATGGTGCAGTGGGTGTTATGGCTTCTACTATAACGTGGCAAACGTAATGTTACAAAAAATTTTTCAGTGTCCAGCTTCAGGGTAATCTGCCTTGAGTGCCAACCTTCACAAAGCAGAATTTAGACTGAAGGAGCAGTTTAGTGACATGGAGTGATTGCTTTCTCACACAAGCAGAGCAGCACAGAAATTAAATGCAGCATTTGTAGACTGAAATCATAAACCCACTTCAGTTGTGCTTCAATGCAGCACTACCCTAGGCAAGAAACAGAAAATATATCTAGGCCTTGTGTAAATCAAAACTAAGAATGACAAGGCCTCCTGGGTGGGTGTTGGTTTAAAAAGTAAGTTAACTTTGCAAGATGCAAAACGTGATGCATGTGTGAATTTGCTTCTCTTGCCTTGCTGGGATGGCTGACAAATAGACCAGATGTGAGTCCTTGATCCAGTTGTTTCAAAGAGGGACCCCCAGTGAGGCAGCAGAGATTCTTGGTCCCTTTGCCTCCTAGTTCAGAAACAGCCCATCAGAAGTTTTCTCAGCAGTGGAAGCAGAGAGGAGAGAAAATTAAAAACAAATTCATGTAGAAAAGAAAGCAAAAGTTCTGAGTTCTCTTCACGCCTTATGCTACGTGATATTTTTGAGTCTCTGTTGAATGAGTGTTAGGACCTCAGCAGTAGAAGGAACGCTGATGAGTGTGTTAAGCTAGCCAGTTACCTCTCCTCCTTCAATCTCCAAGGCCCGTTGCAGGGTCCAAGATTTGACAGTGAGTGAATGTGGGAAAGGAAGCCGCTTGGCAGCTGCCTTTTGAGAAAGTGCCTACTGACTGCTCTTTGCTGGGTTTTTACACCACCGTGTCCTGGCTTTGTAACATATGTCTTTTTTTTTTTTTTCCTTTAAGTGGGTTGAGAACCAGATGTTGGAATTTCTGTGTCCTGAGAAGGGAGAGCTCTGTTTCTGCATTTATTTATACAATTTTCCTTTGAGGGATTTTGTGCCTAGGTAACTAGTTAGCATTGTCCTGGAAGCTAATATTAGCTATATATATTCCCATAAGCTCTCTCAGTGGACTTTCGGACATTCTGTTTATGTCCCTGGCACGCTGTTTTCCTGCACATGGAGGATCCTTCTCAAAACCTGTCTGCCCTCAAAGATTCACTGTAAATGCCACCTCCAGGGAGCCTTCTCTGCTGCTCACCCCCTCCCTAACGAAATCTAGAGGACAGTTTTTTCTTGTCCTGAACACCAGAGAACTATTTTTACCTTTCGCAACATGTGTCTTTCATCCTGCTCTGCTCCTGGCACCCACCTTCTCTTTGCGAGGAGGTTGAGCTCACCTTTAGGGCAAGGCCTGTTTTCTATTTTTTTGAATCTCTACCATCCTCGCCACACACAGGCACTTCAGTATGTTTATGGATAAATGAATAATTTTAATTCCATTTGGGAAATTTAACACTGGAATAGTTCATGAATTGACGACCTGGGCAACACAAATATTATTGCACCCTCTCAAAACTGAAGAGTAATTCACCATGATCTCTCTCTCTCTCTCTCTCTCTCTCTGCCCACCTTCCCCTTCTTTCTCTCTTTCTTAAGAATTGACTTTTCACATGACTTTTGAGTCTCGCCTCTCGGGTAGGAAATGTGGTTGGTCTCGAAGGCCTTCTGTCTTCCAGTGCTTACTGGGGTTACAGCGTTTGTCTCAGAAGTATAGACTGTGAGATGGCCTGCATCAGAATCTTACCTTGGGTACGTATTTTAAACGCACATTTCTTGATTCCAGCCTAGAGTTACAGAATCTGGAGTCTTGGGCATAGAGGGTAGAAATTTGCAATTTTTAACAAGCATCTCAGGTGATTCTTAAACACAGTAGAATTTTGTGGCTACTTCTTCAGTTCTGCTTGTGGTAACCTTTGGAGACTGTTTTAGCTCATTTTATCATCTGTATCTCCTTTTCAATCTCACTAATCTCCTTTGCTTTTCTGCCTTGATTCTCTTCTCCCTTTAGGAGTCTCTTTTAAAACTGTGCCAGTTAACTTTTAAAAACTGTGTGTGTATAAATGGTGTAGATGCGTGGAGGAGCCTCATCGGTATAAATTTTTACCATAATGAGTCATTACAGTTTTATTAAAACTACTATTGTTGCGTGGGGTGCAGTAGATCCTCCAGGTGGCCTTCAGCTTTTATGTTTCTCTACAATGGCAACGTATCTTTAGGCTCCAAAGTACACAAGCAACAGAATATTTGCTCGTTCATGAGCATATGGTTGGATGTGTGAAGTGCTTTGTTCCCCCAGCTATAGCCAGGGATATTTAAGTCTGTTGTGAGAGATCCAGGATTTATTGAGCAGCCGTGCACTTTTACAATGCAAGTCTTGGAAAGGAGTGAACATATTCTCTCTTACATTCAGTTCAGTGATTATGCTGTGATGTTTATTGATGTTGAAATTCAATGAAGGAAAACTTTCATTAAAAAATAGTGTCTCTATTAAGCAACTGTACTATTATTTTTAAATGGTGACAGATAATTTAAAAAAGGAAGAAAATTCAGTAAGCCCTTCCTGGGTTTAGACAGGCTTAGTGTTAGTTAAATGATGTCAATAAATACAGTCGAGTGATTCCTGATTAAAAGTTGTCTGTATGTTAAGTTTAATAGGCTAGGGAATTAGGGACTATAAGTGGCTTGGGAGAACTATACTGATTACTTTCCATGTATATATTTACTAGAAATAAATGTTGAACAGTTTGATATGGCATAGGGTTACCATTTTCAAAAATGTGCTACTGCCCATTTGATTGTAGCTCATTGCTCCTGGTTCTCCAAATACCATTTTTTCTTTAAAAAAATCCTTATTGAGGTATTAATGCCGAAGTAGGAAAATTTATTTTTAATTTTAATATGAAAAAATAGTGTACAGAAATTATTTTAAAATATTTACAAGTGATAGGCTGGACCATCTAATATATATAAAAAAGGTACCATGCATTAGATGACTGACCATCTTATTCAGCATTTGTACTCTTTGGCAAGGTGGTAGAATCACAGTTTTGCTGTTTAAATATTTAAAGAGCTGTTTGCTCTGTCGAACGCTGGGAGCCAGGCCTGAATAAATATGCAAAGAGCAAGCACGTACACATACACACACACACACTCAGCATTAATTTGGTCACAGACCTAAAAGTTAATATATTTTTTAAGTTTGTTTAAGTGCAACAGGAAGACAGACTGAAGTAAAATACAATTTTTGTTTTAACAAAGTATCATTTTTATAGTCTTTTTGACCATACTCCTCCTGTCCCCCCAAATTCAAGGAAATTAAACATAAGGAAAGTTTTCCTAGCAAACCAAATCAGAACCCTGAAAGAAGCTGCCTACTCTTATGATTGAACCCACTGCCAGCCTTAGCCACCCCCTTCTGCTTACTTATCTGCAGATTCCAATGGAAAATGATTGACTCTCCTGATAAGGGTTGGCAGACTTATTGTTTACAAAGACATCTGATTTGGCGGGTGCAGGAGGTGATTCAAAATTACCTTTCAAAATGTGGGCAAAGGTTATTTCCAGGAAGTTCTAAAAAGCATAAAATCTGTAATTTCCCCCAAAGATGTTCTCAGTTTCTGTATCACATGATTATGAATCAGTACATCAGTAGACCACACTGTAAGCTCTGATTTTCTAATTAACTTTGTCACTTTTTATTTAGTTAGGAGTTGTGGATCTTTTTTAAAACCACTGATAAAGATAGACTCCAGTTAAGATCTGTGCTTAGGGCTTCCCTGGTGGCGCAGTGGTTGGGAGTCTGCCTGCCGTTGCAGGGGACACGGGTTCGTGCCCCGGTCCAGGAGGATCCCACATGCTGCGGAGCGGCTGGGCCCGTGAGCCATGGCCGCCGAGCCTGCGCGTCTGGAGCAAAAGATCTGTGCTTAATTTCACTTAAGTGAAACAAGAGCTTGCTAAGTGGATTAGTTTTAGATGTCCACTGTCAGTTAGAGTCTTGCTTTTTTCAATTACTTTAAATTGTCCTGTTTTAATTTATGTTAATCTGTCTTGTAAGTCTAGAATCAGATACGCCTGAGGATTACATTCAGTCCAGCCAAACTTTCTGACTATAGTATTACAATAACCCCCAAATACCGATCCCTACTTTTACTGAGAATGTCTTTCTGGTGGAAGTAAAGTAGGTTTAATCTGGTGCAGGAAAGCTAGTTTTTCTGATATTATACATTTTTCTAACACTACCAAGTATATAGGATTTAAAGGAAATGGCTCTTTTGCTGAACAACCTATTTCATTAGTAGATTGATCTGTTTTGGGCTGTAGTCGTGTGTGTGTGTGTGTGTGTGTGTGTGTGTGTGTGTGTTTACCCACTTCAGAAATCTCTGGCCCATATGAATTTTAACTATTCCATCAATAGTACAATATTGCAGATATAAGTAGATTCTTAGTTGTGCTTGTTAGTAGATTGACAAGCAGATCTCTTAATACCAAGCCAAATCTCTCTGCTGCATTTTTTACTCTATTAGTAAAAAAAAAGCCACTGCTTCCTAATTTCTTATATAACAGAAAATAAACTTGTATATCCAATCAAGAACATTTTAAAGCCAAGAAAGAAAATTAGGTCAACATTTTTGCCGAAATGTGGACTTATTATCATTTTATTTTTGGCTTCATATCCAATTACACTCTTAACCTTGATCCCATATCTTGTATTTGGTTACCATTTTTCTAAAACAAAGAGTTCCTTCCTGCTGACTCTTAAGAATACCTTCTTCTTAATCCTGCACTACTTACGTTTAGCATCCAAAAGGTGTCTAAGAATGTTTCACCCCAGATTCATTTAAGACAAGGAGAGGCCTTGATTGGTCACATTCTAATAGACTGTGACACACGCTCATGTCTGATGAGCCATAGAACCACCCAGCAGGAATCTGTAGTCAGGATATCATTTGAATAGGCATGGGTGTTGTAAGCCCGCGGGCCTGGCTCCATGCCCCTTCTGGCCAGAGTACACTATGGCAGAAAGTGAAGAAGAGGCTGTCCATTAGACTTGGCAGACAGGTTTTGGTGGTTTTTAAAAAATTTTGCCTAATTTTTTAATAGGCAGAGATTAATGCCTTAATCTTCACCCTTAGGGAACTTGGTCAGCCATGAGAAGATTGTTACTTGAAATAAGAACATAAAATTCAAAGCGTGTTTTCTGTAATAGGCCCCCAGGAGGTCTAATTTATCATGGATTTTGAGCCTCCTTACCAGTCTGTGATTGTTAGCCGGGTCTTTAGAAACTCAGTGTGCTTGTGATCCTTTTCTTCATTGGATGGATGGATCTGGGGTCAGAATTCTACTGCCAGGTCTCTGCACTTTCTAATCTGCCAGTGATATGCAGGGTCAGAAGGACAGGAAGGACTTCCAAATGGCTTAGGCAGTAGTCTTGCTTTCCTTCCCTGTGAGCTGACTGTTCATTCCTCACACAGACTTCTCACTGTTTTGCTTCTAATTCTTGCAGTTGTCAGTGGAACTGATTGATAAGGTGAGAACGGCATACACTGGAAATCTGATATCTAACAGAAAGGTAGAATACAGGTGAGAGGACATGGTTTGGACAGCACAACTTTTGGGAAGCATATAAATGCCAAAGGTTATCTGACTCATGGGATTCTTGGCCCCTGGCACAGTAGACCGGACCTCTAAGGATTTCTTTAAAACTGAAAAGTTGGGGACTTTTCCTGGTGGCGCAGTGGTTTAGAATCTGCTTGCCAATGCGGGGGACACGGGTTCGATCCCTGGTCTGGGAAGATCCCACATGCTGCGGAGCAAGTAAGCCTGTGCGAGCCACAACTACTGAGCTTGCGCTCTGAGAAGCCCGTGCACCGCAACGAAGAGTAGCCCTCGCTCTCCACAACTAGAGGAAGCGCGCACATAGCAATGAAGAGCCAACGCAGCCAATAAATAAATAATTAAAAAAATAAAAACACTTGGGAGTTTTCACAGAAAACAAAAAGATGAAAAGTTGGCTTTTTAATTTAGTGCTTGTGAAAATTGTCATTAGGTGAGGAATGGGGATGAGAAATTAACTTGATTTTGTTTTTCAGGATGGATTTTTTTTTAACATCATAAATACAGAATTCTGCACTTGAAAGAACTCTGAACAGTGGCTTTACATGATTAATTTGCTATAATTAAATAAAACAGCTCAGGCCTGTTGGTGTACCCCGAAATATCCATGCAGTTCAGATGTCTGCAGACTAAATAGTTCTTAGCCAATAATAACAGATATTCCTCTGGGATATTACTGGGAGTCTCCAAAGGAATGTGTCCCAGGGGTTCTTAAATCGCTTTGTTAGTGCTGGTTACCATGTGGCAGGCTCATTGGCTCCCACTTGTTCCCTGCCCAAGAGACTCTTGAAGAAGCCTCACCAGTGTCACCAGCCAGCATGAGGGCCTGAGTGCTCACCTCAGGGGTGCTGCTTCCAGAAGGTCCCAGGGGGCTTCTTGTGATTCAGCCAGAGTACTGGTTGCTTTCATGCGGAAGTGGGGAGAAGAGCCTTCTACCACACTTGTCATCCAGGCCCTGAAGCTGCCCTCCTTCATTTACTCAATAAATAAAGCATCTCATCTACGCTGTGCTGGGTACACCAGGTGAATGAAAGAGACAGGGTTCTTGTCCCCCATGAAGCCTCCAGTCTCACAGGAAAGGCAGACATTAAGTCAATACGCAGGTAGAAGGGAAATTACAAATTGTGAGAAGTGTGCAGGAAAAACAATGTGCTACAGAGACAATAACAAATAGTGGGGGGTCTGGGGGTGCCCCTCATTTAGATTCAAGAGCAGAGTGAGCCACTCTGAGGGAGAAATATTTGAGTGAAGTCGTGGATTTAGCCTGGCCATCCGGGCAGACACACAGCCTGTGCAAAGATGATGAGCTTTGTAAAAAATGACCAGCGTAGCCAGAAGAGGTGAGTGAGGAGAGGGTGATATGAAATAAAGCCAGGTAGGAGCGAGGGCTGGATAGTGTAGCACCTTGTAAATAGCCACTAGTCATAATGCCTTGTGAATACTAAGTTCTAGTTGTTCAACTTTGATTGTCTCTACGTAGGTAAAGTAGAAATCTTGTGCCTTGCTTGCCTTTTTCCTATCAGGGCAGATAAATGCTTTCCTTTAGCCTCATTTATTCTGCCAGGGAATCTAAGTAAGCAGTTTACGAAAGCTTGGATCCCTTTGCTGCCTGAACTTGGTGCCCATTTGAGCAAGGTGAGTAGGAACCACAGAAGGAAAGGACAGTAGCCCTGGAGGATTTGAGAAATAAAAACTGAATGGTACACACCATTGTAAAACAGTTATACTCCAATAAAGATGTTAAAAAAAAAAAACTGAATGGTGTTTCAACATTCTAGGTTCATTTAAGTTTGAGGGCATTAGAAAAGTGACTTGTGATTTATTGCTTGGGGATCAGGAGAATTTCAGAGATATCTTCCAGGAATTCTGAATCCAGTTATTCGATCAAAGGGAAATAAGGATTCCTAGAAAAGACAGAACTTGGGTATTAATTGCAGGCATTTTCTTTATATTAATTGTAACCAAGGGGCTTTCCTGTGTATTCCCAAAGAGGATGAAGTATATTTTCCATTTCATAATATTGCCTAATTCTCACACAAATTATGGAGTGGGCTAAGATAGTACTATACATACAGTAGAACTATTATCATTATAATAGAGTACAGAAGACATAAAATATTCATGTTCATTGGGTTAAAGAAAACTTGCCATTTCAAGTCCATTAATTGCAGTTGAATTCAGCAAATTTTTTTTCAGGGACTAGTACTCTAATTACCTAAAGTAGGCTTTCAGGTGGCCTCATGTTCAGAATGCAGGCATAGTAAAAGAACTTCTTGTTTAGCTAACCTTTATCCTGGTAAACTGGCTGTAGAGTTGTGACAGTGTTTTCTCACAGTGGTGATTTCTAGAGTGTTTATAAACTAGTAAAGCTGTTTGACAGTGCTGGTCATGCCTTTTTTTACCCTCTCCCCTTTATTGGCTTTATTCTCTATGGAGATCTTTCTAGGAAAAAATCTTTTCAAACTTCTGAGAAGTAGAGGTAATAAAAACATTAAATGGCATAGAAATTACTATACAAGCTTCCAGGCTCCTTTAGCTGACATCTCCTATAATTATTTAAATAACCGATTTCAGATTGGTTCTTGGTAAATTTGGGTAAAATCAAATTTTACATATCTCGAGTGTCTGCTTTCCACAGTCCCTGCTTTTTGTGATTAAACTGATAAAACATCCTCCTTCTTATTTCTTAGACTCTCCAAATCCGAAGCATGTAGAGACCGTGTGGTGTAGGGAAGGGAGCGACCGCTTTCGAATTAGACAGATTCGAGTTCAGATCCCAGCTCTGTCAGTTATTAGGTGTGACATTGGTAAGTTAGTTCTTCTGTCTAGTCTTCAGTTTCTTCTTTACCCATAGAGGGACCCACTTAACTTGTAGAGCTGTTATGAGTGTTACTTGATTACGTGGAGAGGTTGGTGTGATAGCGGGCCCACAGAGGCGCTCAGTAAGTTCTTTCCTCTTTCTGTTTTGGAGTGAATTCATCTGGCCTCCTATCCACTCTGATACTTCTTCTGTGAAATGCCAGTCGGAGAATGTAAGGCGGTCCTGCAGTTTCCCAGAATAAGATGGGAGTTCCTTGGCGGGGGCTGGAGGTAGAAACTCCGCTTTGGGAAGAATGACCGAAACACTGTGGTCTACATAGCGTTTATGAGAGTCACTGTTTAGTCACCTCTGCCGCCTCTGTGCTATAGCACTGGGAGTTACCTTCCCCCGTTACTGCTCTGGCCCAAGCAGTGCTGGAAAGTGGTGTAAAAACAACAAAATGAACAGAGACACGCAGGAACAGGCAACTAGATAACTGGTCTACCCAGTTGTTTAGGGGAGGTCAGCCTGGTGTGTGACTCTCAGGACACCTCCTTGTTTAGTTTTCTGCCTGCTTCCCTGTGACTGAAGTTTCTCTTTCCTACTGCCTGGGAAGACGTCACACACATGTGCACTGGGTGGCCTAAGAAGACAGGTCCGGAGAGAAATGTGAATTCCCTTGTCTCCCTGAAGCTTGCCTTTGAGCTCTACTTCCACAGCCGTGAGCTGCCTCTTTCTCCATCACCTTTTGAGTTATAGTTCCTTCACCAAAGACCTACCTCTTTCTCTGAACTTGGCGGCAGGAATGTCCACCAGCTTCAGGGGGAGTTTACACGCCTGCCTCGAGGAAACTCACACTGCTTTCTCATGGGCGTGCGGCAGTGCTCATCAGCCTCAGCAGGACAGCCCAAACAGAAGACAGTGCAATAAGCCTAATATTTCTGCAGAAGAATAGCCAGCCTCCATGAACTTGACCTGCTGAATTAAGTGGTGCTCGCAGTTCCCTCTGTAAAATGCACTGGTGATGCCCAGGGCGTGCTGGCTGCTCACTGCTGGGAGGTGACACTCTAGTCTGTCCCCCCAGCACCACCCCCATGTGAGCTCCCACCAGGGAAGGTCCATGTTTAACAAGAGTTTGTTCCCACGTTTGTTTATGCAGGTTTACTTCTTATTAAAATTATATCATTTAAATAAGTGATAAAAGATGAGTTCCAAAAGTGAGTTGTTTGTTCAAAAAAACAAGTGGGATGCTTGGGGAAATCTATTAACAAAGGCAAATTGTTACCTGTATGGGAAAAGAATCTAAAAAAGAGTGGACATATGTATAACTGATTCACTTTGCTGTACACCAGAAACTAATACAACCTTGTAAATCAACTATACCCCAATAAAAATTATTTTTTAAAAAGGCAAATTGTTGGGACTTCCCTGGTGGTCCAGTGGTAAAGAATCCGCCGTCCAATGCAGGGGATGCGGGTTCGATCCCTGGTGGGGGAAATAAGATCCCCCCCACATGCCTCGGGGCAACTAAGCCCACGTACCACCACTACTGAGCTCACGCGCCTCAAAGAGAGAGCCTGTGTGCCACAAACTACAGAGCCCACACGCCCTGGAGCCTGCACGCCACAACTAGAGAGAGAAAGCCCACACACTACAACTGGAGAGAAGCCCGTGCGCTGCAGCTAGAGAGAAACCCAAGCAGACTGCACGCCGTACGAAGAAGATCCCGCATGCCTCAACAAAGATCCCGTGTGCCACAACTAAGACCCGATGCAGCCAAAAAAGAGGAAAATAAATAAATAAATAAATAAAACAAATATTTTTTAAAAACACAAAAAACAATTCACTAAGAAAAAAAGACAAATTGTTAAACACAAACTGTTATTAAATTCGGTATAGAAAAGATAATTGTAAAAGAAGAGATTTTTAAAATCTAGGATTTTTTAAATGGCCTTGACCCTACATCACAATATTGGTAAAGGAGTGTACGTTAATGTGATTTAAGTTAAAACATTAATTTTAAGGTTTATTTGTATCACAGTTTTATGTTTCCCTGCTTAAACTGCCTTTTTACATTAACCAACCAAATACCGCTGCCAACTTCATCAGATTAGAGTATTTCTTCTACACCTACACACAGGATTGACTACATAATTTGCACAGCCCAGTGCAAGATGAAAATGCAGGGTCCCTTGTTCTAAAATTAATAAGTTCAAAATGGTGACTGCGGAGCATTAAAGCAAGCGGAGAGCCCTTCTAAGCCTGGGGTCCTGTGTGTCTGCACGGCCGAGGGGGCGGAGAAGGAGAGGTGTTTGAGGGGCTTACTAGCTCTCTGACTGTCTCTACTGCTGAGGAGCTTCCCCTGGTGAGAGGCACCATTGTTGTGAATTACTGGTTGGAAGGTCTTTATCCTGAGCCAGATCCACTCTCTTTAATTTCTGGCCTCTGGAGCAATGCAGAACGCATCTAATCCCTTTTTCAAGTATTTATTCAAATATTTAAAACTGCCAAAGCTTCCCCTTGTCTCCTTTTCTTAATGAACTTTCTTGGGTGGCAATATCCTTTTTAAAACCGCCTCTATCTCATCTCTCTTGATGCCCTGTAGTTTTTCTGAATCCTCCTGAAGGGTAGTGCCTGTCAGTATTGTATACGAACTCCAAATTCCTAATGCGATATGGGGGTTGCAGGGCTTGGGGACCCCTCATTTGCTAGGGGAATACTACATTTCAGCTAATGGCATCAAATACTATATGAGAATTTTAAATAAAATAGATGTCATTGTTTTATATTGAACTTCTCAGCCAAAAAACTACTTACTCTCTTCTAATTTTTTTCACGTTTTTATTATTAAGTATTTCAAATATACAGAGAAGTCTGTAAATTACTGTAGACATACACACTTATCACTGAGATTTCATTGCTTTTGACATATTTGTTGCATGTCACTCCCTTCCTGCATCCCCTTTTAGAATCTTTTTCCCTCTGGATGCTACTTAGCCACTGTGCTCTTATTCTGCGTTTGTATAGTTGATTTTTATGACCTGAAGGCTTTAACTTTGTCTGTTATTATTTTTCTTTGTTTGGGCCCATACAGGGTCTCTGTAGCTGTGCTAGAGACCTCTCTCTGGGGAGTTCTAAAATGAACACTCTTTCTGGCATAATTTTTAAGTTTATTAAAATTCTATGAAATGAACCTTGAAAGCATTATGCTAAGTGAAGTAACTAGACACAAAAGGTCACATATTGTATGATTCCATTTCATATAAATATCCAGAATAGATAAATCCATAGAGACAGAAAACGGATTAGTGGTTGCCAGGAGGTGGGGATGGGGAGTGACTGCTTAATGGGTGTGGGGTTTTCTTTCAGGGAAATGAAAGTGTTTTAGAACTAGATAGAGGTTGTGGTTGCACATTTTCAATGTACTAAATGCCACCAGATTATTCACTTTAAAAAGAGTTACTTTTTTGTTATGTGAATTTCATCTCAATAAAAAAAACAAAGCCCATGAAATGATATTTAAATATTTGCATTGAGCATTGTGTATAAATATTGAAATTAGCAATGTTGATATTTCTTTACTAGTAACTGTATTATGAGCATCATTTACTACACACCTAACCTCAAGTACTGCTTTTTTCTTGGTAGGTGGGAAGATGGTTATTGACGGTGTAGCAATTCTTGTAGATAGTGTTTTAAGAACAAATTGTGTTCATATAATATTTGGGACTGTCATTTCCTTGTGCTCCTAGCAATGAAAGTTCTGTAAGTCTTTAGTGATGTCTTGGGTACTGGTAGGTACTCTTGCCATTCACTTAAGCTGTTCACGGGTTGGTGTAAGACTGACTGTATTCCAGAACTGGCAAAAGAAATTGGTTGGGTCAAACCCAGAAAGTTTTCCATGGCAGAGACTCCAAAGGAATCTCTCTCGGAGAGTGTGAAAAAATTGCTCCATTTGTATTTAGCCTGTTGACATTCATTTCCAAATAAAATACATCATTCCTGGCAGATTACAGTGTTTTAAGAAACTGATAAGGCAAAGGGAATCTTTTTCTCTGTAGTTCTATGTTTTTGTAGGAACAAAATCAGTGCCTATCACTGATTTTCACCCAGAAACCACACTGGGTGAAAATGGACCCTTAACATTTTGAAGAATTTGAATGATTCTCCAGGGGAAAGTGCATTTTCAGTTGGAGTGATTTCAGCTACAAGTAGCAGAAAAGTCTGTTAAAATGGTTTTTAACAAGAAGGACTCCTAGCTTATAGAACTGGAAATGCCTAGAGGAAGGGAAGGTTTCAGGGTTGTTAAGCATCTCAGCGGCATCAATCAGGACCTTCCGTCTTTCCTCTCTTAGCCCGGTTCTCCACAGCTTTGACTTTTATCCCAAGTCTCATTCCCGTCACTGTCCTAAGAGGCTGTCCGTGGCAAAAAGTGCTGCATGTTTCCTACTTCACATTTCGCTTTTTGTGGTCCTTACTAAGGAGCAAGAAAGCTTCTCTCTTAGAAGCCCCCAGCAAGCCTTTCCCCCTCTGTCATTGGTCCACATTGGCTTACCATCCATCTGCCCAGCCCTAAACAGGCCCCATGGGGGTGGGGCGCTGAGATACCCATGAACTGATTGTGGGACATCAGCCACAGTAGCCACTGCTGGCCCGGTGGTATTCTTGCCCATCTTCTATCTTTTAAAAATTAAAATTGTCTTCTTTTAAACTGTCTATATTCTTGGTGTAGACAAGAAATATTTATTGTGCTGTGTTTAGGTTATGCCATGGTAGCGTAACATATCTCAAATGTGCTATTGAGATGTGCTGTTTGCAGCCCATTTTCAAATGCGAGGAATATTAAAGAGGAGGAAGAACCAAAAATGTGCCTTCTTTTGTGCTCATATTTCATTGGTGAGTGCCTCATACTTGACAGAAGAGGAAAATCTAGGTTGTGTATGCACCCGTTTTTGGATTTTGCATGCTGTATAGGTTTTTTTTTAATAGACAGGCCCTCTTCTCAAGTTGGTGCACACTTGGTGCTTCACTGCTGACTGTGTTGTTTTGTTCCATTTCTTTAACTGCATTTGGTATGCAAAAGCTCAACCTTCATTATGTATTATAGACTTATCCCTGACTTTAAACCATGACTCCTTGTGTTTGAATATGTTAAAAAATAAGTCCCAAACTGTGAAAAACTGATTTTTAAAATTACTTCAGCCTGCATTTTCTGTCTCATGTCTTAATTTAATCACAGTTCTTGAGGAAATGAGCCTAGGCAGTCTTAATTGAGTGTCTCTCTGCCTGTGGAATTTTTTTCCTCTGCTGGCATACCAAAATTGAAATCTGTTGAGCTTCAAGTTTTTACTGCAAAGCATCAGAACCACATTTTAGTCATTAGTCCATCCCACATCCTTTTTTTCTGCCCCGGCTCCAGTTCCCAGCAGTTCCTTCTGTTTTTTTTTTTGTTTTTATTTATTTATTTATTTTCTTTTGCTGTACTGCAGAGGTTACCACCTAGTGGCCCAGGCTTGGATCTTCCCTACAAATGTATTCTGTCTGGCTTAGACAGTGTTATTAAATTTTGGAATCAGTTGCCAACGTTTAAAAATTGAGAGAGAGTGGACGTAAGATCCACTTCTGGCTTGTCTTAGAAAAACCAGAAGATCTGAAAACAACTGGCATAAAATCCTAAATGGAAAAATTCTGCCCCCTCCTCTCTGAATGATTCACATGATCTCCCTGGCCCCTGAAGACATTTGAGTTTCTGACCCCTGTAGAGTGCATTAGTGCTAACTGGTGCCATCCTGTTTTCTTCCTACATACATAGCATATCGGCTCTGCAGACCTAGATAAAGTTAGCTTAAGAGTATTTTTCTGAGCAAAATACAAGTACAGTTGTTTCCTCTTGGATCAGGCTATTGACATAAGGCTCTACAGCTTTTTAAAGACTCGCATCTCCTTTATAACTCGTTGGAAATCAACATCATGCTTAGACGTGATCTTGGACCAGAAGAATTCAGTAGGCACCTAACTGGCCAGTTTGGGAAAAGATTTAATACCGAACCAGTAGATCATAAAGTCCTAAACCATTTCCCGTAAGGGAGGAGGAGCCATCTGTAATCACGAGGATTGACTGGATAGCTAAGGAGACACAGACTTCTCAGGGGGCCAGGCCCTCGGTCAGTCACAGGCAGTGCCTGCAGGAGCACCCCCTTTAAGAACACCCACTGTGGGGTCACTCCTCCTGGGATTCTGTCTCCTATAAAGATTCCCTGCTCATTTATTAATTCCTTATTGATAGCGCTCAATCAGTATGTGCTCCCCATCTGACATGTAAAACTGCAGCATGAACTTATATGCTGTATTCCTATGACTCGGTAATCAGGCAGCAGCAACAACACATGGTGTTCTTGCTCAAAGTTGACTACAGTGTCATCGTAATAACATCCCCTTATTGCTCTTGAGGGTTATAGTTTTGAACTACCTCCAAGACCTCTCCCACCCCCATGAGAAAAACTCATATTGAAACTCTAACTCACATCCCTTTAGATTATTTTTAGGCAGACTGTCATTTCTTAGGTCACCATTCTCCCACTTCCTAACCAGGCTGCTGCCCGGAGCTGAATATTCCAATGCTAATGATAGTCTCAGACCAGGCACACAACTTAGAGTAATGCTCTGTTCTTGGCTTCGTTTCTCTGGTCTGATTTAGATGTTTGTCATGGGAAGTTCCATCATTGGAGAAGTGTGTAAGTTGAAAGAAACCCTTATGTTCTCCCAGTAGTGATTTATAACACTTGTATGATTAATAGGATTGTGCAGACCAGCAAGTTTTGAAAGTGTTTATAACATCTACTAAGTAATCCCAGATAGTAAGTGTTTGTTACTTTACCCATCTAGGTAATCTGGATGGTCCTTAAAACTGAAGCTAGTTACTCTCCATTATTTCACCATGGCATCCCCTCCTAGCCCAGGTTCCTAGGTTTCTGCCACTTTGGACTCTGGGCACTGTGGCTAGTAATGCCCGGTAAAAGGTAGTTTCTGGAAGATGCTGGGTGTTCAGTGGCTCTGCTGAGAAAGTACACTCATTACTGGACCAAGCTCCATGCGCACAGGGTTTTCTTCTGCTTTCTTGACTGGTGTACCTTAGAACACTAGTAGGATAAAATAATATCGAGTGCTTAGTAGATACCAATAAATACTTGTTGATTTGTTGAATGAATGAATGATCGAGTTCACTTAAGACATACCCTTGTACATGCTATAAAAATGTATGAGGTTCTTCTTTGCTATTGGGTTGTTTGGGTCTTAGTCAAATTGCCAGCACATGTGTTAGCAGCCAAAATTGGGGTCTGCATTTGTACTGTTCAGATTCATAGACTGAGCCAGATGGGCATTCTGGAGCTTTCTGTCTTCCAGAATTATGTCTCGGAAACCAGAAGCTGGAATGCAATCATTTTTTACTACATTACCCAGGCAAGAATGAATTCATCATTTTTATCTCACCATTTCTCATTAAAAGCCTAATGCCAATATCTCATCTAGAGCACTGCCAAATTTCGGACTCTGCTACAATAAGAATTGAATGTATGTTTGAACAGCGCACTGAGGGCCTATGGCAGATAAACTTTTGGGAAATGGAAAACATATATATTTGACTGACCTCCAGCCAGCCAGAAATAAATTCTCTGTATAATCTTGCCACAATGTCATTTGGTTGTGAACAGGGCACCTCATTTGTCTTATGAGAGCCTGCATATCAAGTGCCAGGGCCCTGTAGTCTTTTCTGCCTTCTCTTTTGTAATCCCAGGCAGCTGCATCTTGGATAAGGTGGATTGGTGAAGAGATATAATTGTCCTCCTTTACTTTGTCATTAGCTGCATTCTTACCTTATTGAAATATATGTTGGGTGAGGTTTTGTCTTTTTTTTTTTTTAGTTCAGTTTCTAATAACCATTTAGTTGGTGTTTGACCATGTTTCTAATTTGTTCTTAAGATTTCAACCTATTGCTTCTTTTCAGTTAGACTTGGTATTATATCTCACATTCAATTCTAATAGCAGCTAGAAATTATTTAATCTACCATCACTACATTTAAAAATAAGTTCTCTTGGGGGCTTCCCTGGTGGCACAGTGGTTGAGAGCCCGCCTGCCGATGCAGGGGACGCGGGTTCGTGCCCCGGTCCGGGAGGATCCCACATGCCGCGGAGCGGCTGGGCCCGTGAGCCATGGCCGCTGAGCCTGCGCATCCAGAGCCTGTGCTCCGCAACCGGAGAGGCCACAACAGTGAGAGGCCCGCGTACAGAAAAAAAAAAAAAGTTCTCTTATGCATCGGCATGGGCAACTTGGATCATGCTTTTCCTGTTGCCTAACACCCTGTTTATTTAGTTATGCTTCTAATGGGTGATTGATGTGTTTTCTTTTTTTAGTTCAGAGTTTCCTGCAATTTAAAAAAGTCCCTGTCCCTAATGTGTATGATGGAAATAACATTTAATGGGACCAGGTGACTATTTCATTTTTGCTCTTCTAGAAAAAAATACCTGTTTCTGGGTATATAAATAGGGATGAAAACTTACAAACAATATCCTTTTGTAGTTTCGTGAATAACTATTCTGCACTTTGGAGTCCAAACCTTCAACTCAGTCCCAGTCACTCCATTACCCACTTGCCGCCTGGCCATCCTCTCCAAGGACCTCTTAGGTGTCAAATTTACCCCCCTCCCCGTTCTCTTCCAGCATTGGTTGAATATTTAGCATCCTGTTTTGTTTTACTTGTTCTTGCATAAAAAGCAGACAAATTCCCTGAACCAGGTGCTGTTGGTTCTTTAGGGACGGTGGATAGGAATGTATTGGGTAGCAAGGGAATTCCGCCAGAGGAGAGCTATTTAGTGAAGAGAATTTACCTGACAGTTCGCTGTAAGGGTCAGTTCCCTGATGTTATTACCAAGCATTGGACTTTCAAAACCACATGCATGATCCCGTGTTCACCACAGTTTTTCTTATTCCTTGTTTTGGAGAATGACTGGCTTTATTGCTTAGAGGATGATCCATCCATATGATGGCTCCTTATGATGACTGGGACTGGGTTTAAAGCCCTGAAGCAGCTAATGAGTGATGGACCATTGATCACATCCTCAGCCCTGCCCTAGCCTAGTCTCAGCCATATTAACTAAGGGATGTCAGTGTTGAGGAAGAAAAGTAACAGCTGGGAGTACTGCTCACCCTGGGTCTTTGGGGCCTGAACACTCTGGTCTGAGGATGGTGATGTCTTCAGTACTGCTCTAGGTTAAAGCCATAGGTTGTTAATTGCACCCTGTTTATCATTGTGGCTGCCCTCACACAAAGCATAAGCAAGCAGTGAAGCTGCCTATCTCCTCACCCACTTTGCCTGCTAGAGGCATTTTTCTCAATATATCCAAATACCACAGTTTTTTTAGGTGGTTTTAAACACACTCATCTCTCAGGAATTTTACGTGTGAATTTCTAAAATTGTCATTTAATGTAAACTAAATCAACTCTGTTACCATCTTCTATTCAAGCAACATTTTTCCCCCCTTACATTAACAAGATGAAGCCTTGCCTAAGGAAAAAGTTTTGTGTTTTTTTTTTTTCATAAAGCAGGAAAAAAGACATAGAAACATCAATAACAAAATAATCCTCAAAGCTTACTTTTTTACAACTTTAACTGGGACCAGCTGTCAAGTGTTTTCAGTGTTGAGGCATCTGAAAAATTTTGGCTGAAAGACACTAAGATCAAAAAGATGATGGTATTTTATGTTGGGAAGTATTAGCCCCAATTCTTTCTAAAACAGTCAAGCTGGAGAACACAGAGGGCTTTGTGATGTGTGTTTTGCTTTGCTTCGTCTCTTGGTTCACTATTTGGATCCCCAAGGGGATCTTCATAGGAACCTTGTGATTGCTTTGCAGTAGCAAAATTGGCTTTTAGATGAGTTGGAAGCTTCACTGGCACCTGCTCTTTGATGTAGGGGAGAGGACCCATACGTGAAGGGCACCAGTAGTGCTTCTTAAACCCCAAATTTTAAGTATCTTCAAACAGTAACTGTATGTTTTAAGGAGGTAGCTCTCTGAGAGGCAGCACGCCCTGTGGCTGTGTACACGAGCTCTGGAGAGCCATACTGCTGGCGTTCAGGTCCTCCCCCTATCCGCTCCCTAACTGCGTGACCTTGGGCACGCAGTGCTTTATCTCTCAGTGTCCTCTGTAAAACGGGGCACATGCTAGTTCCATCCTCATAGGGCAGGCGACTGCGATGATTACAAGTTGGTACATATAGAGCATGTTAAATCTCAGTAAGCATATTATCATTAATAATAGTTTAGAAATAGAACCACTTCATTATTCCAGTTTGCAGAATTCCTCAAAGTCAAAATGAACTGTCAGCTCCGGGGCTTGTTCAACCAGTGGTCTCTAGCAATCAATGAAATTAAAATCTCATTAAAAGGAACACAGGAAGACATGATTAATTGGGCGTTATTTGGAGGTTTCAGTATTCCCTGGGTGGCTTAGTTGCAGAATGCTCTTTGATTGTGAAAACATCAGGATCTCAGACAGCTGGGGTTACCTCTGCCGTGCCCTTCCCAGGACCTGATTAGAAGTTCAGTGATCATCTCCTTAATGACCTGTTCTATGAAATGATTGGACAGTCATGAACAAAATACACCAGTAAGAAAGAGAAATATTTACCTTTTGCCTCAGGATTAGCATGTCTTATTTTTCTCATGCATGCTCTGATGCCGTAGAAATTTCTATGAAGAGGAGTGATGTTATCACAGAGTTTACAAAGGCTGCAGTCTGTACGACCTTACTCTTCTCACAGTTGGCTAATCTAAGTCTGTTAACCCTCTTCTTAACGTCCTAAAAGTATAGGATTATGATAAGCCCGGGGAAGGGCAAGGGAAGGGAGGGCTTGTAGTAAAACTACAGTGAGGCTGGGAACTGCATTGTCTTTGCTTGCGGCCTCATGCCCGCCGTGCCCCCCTCCCCACCACCACCCCCGGTCTTTTGAACCTGGAATCGACTTTCATTGCATCTCGCAGCATTCCATTCGATTTCTTCCAGTGGGTAGGAAAAGCCAGGTCTGCCCAGAGTGAATGAGATCTTGCTGCCTTAAACAGCCTCGGAATAAGTAGCACAGACTTGTTCTCCGAGGCTGCACACACAGTCCACAGTTTTGTTTGCCTTTTTCACTGCTGCCAAACATTCTTCTGATTTTTTACTCCTTAGTGCATTATTGATGATCCATCCCCAAGTCAGCATCCCTTCTCTGGCTCCTCTTCTGTATTTTGATTGCTTGTGACCCCTCTTAGTCCTCGGTCTCATTATGGCACACCGCGTGAGCCCCTGCTCCGCATCCTCTGACAAACCCGAAGATAATCAGCAGCTTTATTTATATGGATAGTAAGCTACCTGCACTTCATGACCTCACAGTGTTCCTTTCTTGTCTGTTCCTTTGCCAAAAGTGTTCTGTTTGTCTCCCTCCGGTTTTTGTTCCCCAAATCAATGTGATATCTCTTCAGCTTATTTTTTACCTGCTATCTGTCGTAAAAGTCTAAATCCATTTGTTGTGCTCAGGTATCTAAGGTTGAAAGACAGCAGGTTGATCTCTTCTCTCATTATTGGGGACGGTATGGAAATCTGAAATTCAGTTCGTTTTATTATGTTTCATGTACATGCAAGGAACTTGTGACAGCTGACCCCTTTATAAATATATAACATTTCTGAAAGGTTGATAATCTTCTCCTTCAGAAGTTCCAATATCATTGCAAGGACCGAAGCAAAAATTTCCGTCGTTGTTTCCCAGATTGCTTTGGGTTGCTGTTTTTAAGCATAAGGATGATTTAGTACCCCTTCAGTCCTGAGAGATCCTGCACATGCTTCCTGCAGGCTGTCTTATTTCCCCTGGCATTCTTTCAAATAATTTCTGATAACAGCAACAAAAAGTATCTTTTTGATAATTATCTCGACTGGGGTTGGCATTAAAAGCAATGTTCCTGAAGCATACATTTAAGATTATCTCTGCTTTCTCCACCCCAAACTGGGTTGGAATGTCTCATAGATCAGTATATTGTGCAAGCAGGCAGTGCTGGCTGTGCACATATAACTGGTGAATTCCAGTCTAGAGAAATATTAGTGGTTTAAAGATTTAGAAAGGCTGTGACTGTGGACTCTGTGATATAAGTGTCTGGCATACTCTGTATTTTCTTTCTTCCCCCAAATACTGCATTTTATTTAATGAATAAGATAGAAGTTCAGGCCCATTATAACAATTTTCAGTATAAGGTTGTTTTGAAGCTGTTGGATTTTTACAATATATACTTTTTAAAAGTACCTTCTTAGTGATTATAGTAGGTGCTGAACAAATGTCTTGATACCCCAAAGCATGCAATTTAATATTTATTATTAATAATAGTAATGCACTTGCAGTGTCCTTGAGGCTATGTTTTACTATTTAGACAGCCACTGTTCCCCCTAAATTAATGTCATTTATCCACCAAGAATTCAGTAAGGCTGCTGGTTTCATTAAGATGCGCTACCATGGGAGGGAAGCTCAAGGGGGAGGAGATATGGGGATATATGTATACATATAACTGATTCACTCTGTTATACAGCAGAAACTAACACACCATTGTAAAGCAATTATGCTCCAATAAAGATGTTAAAAAAAATGCACTACCATGTAATAAAGTTGTAACTAACTGGTGTGCTATGAAAATGGGTAATAAAGAAAGATCAGAACGTCCTTCTGATTGTAGACAATCTCAGATGTAGGATAAACAACTTCCTCCCGGTCTTGAATGATGTACAGCAATCCTGCCTGAAGAAGAAAGGCCTAGATGCCCCTTCTCACATCAGGACACGCTGTAAGCTGCTTTTCCACTGACACCTTTATTCATACAGTATTGTGGTAAAACAAACAAATGTACAAACAAAAAATTCCGAACTTCTTCCACCGAAGATTTCTTTTCCCACTCCTGTTTTTTTTTTTATCTGTTTATACTAATAGCTCTTACTTCTCCATTACCCTGGTGGTAAGAGAACAATATCAGGAAAGAAAAATGAATTCCCTCACAGGGGGTTTCTTATCTGTTCAATTAGGGCAACTAATATAGCGAGATACAGTGATTTCTCAATTAATGAATCGTCTGGAGGAAAAAAGCTCCTCTACGTAAGATTAGTTGCGTTAAAACCCACATCCCGGGTTTCCCTGGTGGCGCAGTGGTTGAAAGTCCGCCTGCCGATGCAGGGGACACGGGTTCGTGCCCCGGTCCGGGAAGATCCCACATGCCGCGGAGCGGCTGGGCCCGTGAGCCATGGCCGCTGAGCCTGCGCGTCCAGAGCCTGTGCTCCGCAACGGGA
>NC_041215.1:73778699-73787077 GCF_002837175.3 Physeter macrocephalus | reverse complement strand
GCCCTGGCCGCTGAGCCTGCGCGTCCGGAGCCTGTGCTCCGCAACGGGAGAGGCCACAGCAGTGAGAGGCCCGCGTACCACAAAAAAAAAAAAAAACCCACATCCCTTGCACAGAGGCATCTTAGAATATATGAGGCATAGCTGCCTGCATGAGAGTACTAAAGTCGGGTATTTTAATGCCCACTTCAATTTCTCTTAACCCAGACAGTGTACTTTATTTATTAACCTCTTTCACAATCTATGTGAGAACATCAGTTTACATGAGCAGTAAATGTGAACACTGCTGTACATGTATAAAGCTTTTCGTTTAAAAATGCATTAAAAAGTTGGCATATTTAATGATATTTTCAATTCTAATCAGCGTGTATCACATGCCTGTTAAAACATTTTTCCTTTTACAAAGCCAAACCCAAATTTTGTATTTCTCCAGACTTTCGTAAATAATGATAACATCGTTATTACCTGGTGTCATGTTTAAAAAACCTTGTTCCTACAAGATGAAGTCCGCACTCCTTGGTGCACCAGGCATAGACAACTGGCCTCTGCCAGCTCCTCACCTGTGCCTCCCCTCGTCCCTCAGCCAGGCTCGCCCCAGGGCGCTGGACCACTGCACTGCGGCACTCAGACTTGCTCTGCTGCTGCCCCTCACGTGCTCTTCCTCTGCCTGGAATGCTCCCGGTCACCTGGCAAACTCCTCCTCTTCTTTCAAGTATCACCTCTTCTAGAATCCTGCCCAGAACTCTCCAGGCCATTTGCCTCTGTGCCATCTTTGCTCTGTATTCCTCCCCCACCAGCAGCACTCATGTAGCCAGCCATTCCTTTATGAATCCACCCATACACTAAGCAAGGCAAGGTCTGCATTACTGTAGTCGGTATCTCCCCCACATCTAGCAGGAACACCAGCTTGGGGCACACACTTTTGTAAGAATGAGTTTACTAGCAGTGCTTATAGTATATATACTGGAACACACACCTGCTTTTAAAAAGTCATGGATTCTAATAGGCAGTAACTTGAATGTTCTCGCCCACAGCCTCTGACACTCCGTGCCCTCCACCCCCAGCCTTTGCCCTACCACACAGAGGAGCTGAGTTCTCGATAGCCTGTCCCCTCGTGAGCTACTTTCTGATGGTGAAATACACATCTGAAGGATCTTTGAGTTAGTACTACTGCTCCCCCCTCCCCCCTTGAGACTCTGGAGGGTTGAAGACAGCAGAAATTAGAGTCCAGAAGGCTCTGAGCTTTCAAGTTGGGATGGGAGCAGGCGCAGGAAAGTAGGAGAACATAGTCCAAGTCGCATATTATGGTTCAGGGAGAGGAGACCTAGGGCATTATGCTATCTATCTAGCATAATTAGAAGGTGGGATAAGTGTGAGCTCTCATACCCAGCCTCCAGCATCTGGGAGACCTAATTTAGGAGGCAGGGACGAGGATGTCTCAAGTTCAGTGTACTGTAATCAGAAGGTACACGTGAATGCCTGAACTCCTTATAGGTTTGGTGAAATTTCGGGAACACAGAGGTTTCACCCCTTCCTTCCACAATGAAGGAGAATAATTCCATCTCCACTAGTTTCTAAGTACCTAACATTTCCTTACTGTGAAATCTATCCTATCCATAATGAGAAATCAAGGCTCAGATTTAATTGCAGATTCCTAGAAGAGTTAACATGTTATCTTTGAAAAAAATACACCCCTAGTTTATTTTCATTCGTCCCATCGTTAGTTATGTGCACCTTCTTTGAGGCAGACCCTGTGCTGGGTATTGGGTGTACAACCGTGAGCTAAACAGACCTTGTCTTTCTCTCCACGCCTCCTTGGCCTTTGCCACCTGGGGAGAGGGAAGAGTTTGTTAAGCACCTAATAAGGTCGAAGAGGTGACTTCTGTGGGATGACATGGTCATGTACAGTGGAAGGGGGAAGGTCTGATACAACAAGCTTTTATAACTTCATCCTGATCAGCTCTGCTTATATTCTTCATCTTTTTTTTTTTTTTTTTTTTTTTGCGGTACGCGGGCCTCTCACTGTTGTGGCCTCTCCCATTGCGGAGCACAGGCTCCGGACGTGCAGGCTCAGCGGCCATGGCTCACAGGCCCAGCCGCTCCGCGGCATGTGGGATCTTCCCAGACCGGGGCATGAACCCGCGTCCCCTGCATCGGCAGGCAGACTCCCAACCACTGCGCCACCAGGGAAGCCCTCTTCTTCATCTTTGTAGGGGGAAAATATCAGCTTCTGAAAAAATACTCTCTAATCCTGGCAACCAAGCACTTTCCGATCTTTTCTTTGTTCATTGTTTAGTGCCTGCTGGGCACTAGGCCCAGTGCCGAGTACTGACTGGAGATCTACAGGTGATTGACGGTGTCTGCTTTCAGGGTGCCTCAGTCTAGCTCCCTTGTAATAAGTAGGGTGACCATGTCCTTTATTTTTTAGGCTACGGCCTACCCTAGAGTGAAGACCCAGTCAACCCGTGAATTGCTCTGATTTCTAATTATTAAAGAAGAAAATTATTCAACCTTGCTCTGTACCTTTCACTGGCTACTAAACCCTTACGTTAAATACTTTGGAATATACCACAAGTAAAGAAAAAAACCAAAAAACCTCAAGAAGTGAGGATAAAAGAGGTGTCCTTCTCTGGAGCAGTGCCAGGTGATGTAAACAGAAGGCCAGCTCTCTCCTCCTCTGCGCGGGCGGGCCACATGTGTGAGGAATGTTTGTCTTTGCAAGGCTGCCGACACGTTCCAGGCACAGAGTCCTTCAGACCTCACCACTGTGTGTGTTCGTGCCACATGGCTCTGCCTCAGTTGGCTGCATTGGCCCATCATTTAAGTAGCATTCCTCATATCAGTGTGTTTACTGTCTCCTTAACTTTAACTTTTCCAAAGCTTTTCCCAGTTCAGAAGCTACTGGGTTAAATCTCAAGCTCTGTGCGACTTATTAATATATGATTATTGGAAAACCTCTTTATAAAACAGATTAAGGTAAAGCGAGAGTGACAATAAGAAAAAGTCCTATGAAGTTAAGTGTTTTATTTCCCTTTGGCCTATTTCCTCTGACTGATAAGAATTTTTCTAAAATGTGTATGATTTTACAAGGTGTTAAAGACAGCTTAAAGACTTACACAGACTTAGGTTGTACAGACTTATTTCTGTAAGTGTTTTTGTTTTTAATCAAGGGATTATAGGCACTGAGGGAGACACAAATTGTTTTTAGTCTTACACATACAGTACATTGGAGAGCAGTCGCCCTGTTGTCTTAGTTTGTCCTTAGTTAATACTTGCTGTGTTATAAGTCTTCCCTCAACAGTGGCTGTGAGATTGTCATCAGAATCCCAGAGTACGTTTTGCCTTCATGCTTTATACACATGTAGTCTTGTTAATATTTCCAGAATGTTCTCCTGGGTGTAAGACTCTTCTCTTGGAATCCAGACATCTAGATAATTCAGTAAAACCTTTTTGCTGTAGACCTGGAAAGGCTTTTCTTGACGCCTCTAGAAATCAAAGTTGGATGAATTTCCTGTGTCTTCTGCCTTCCATGGCATGATCATTTCCTTCTTTTCTTTAATTCAACTCAGACTTACGACCTACACATTAAAAAAAATCCCTAGTGGGGGCTTCCCTGGTGGCACAGTGGTTGAGAGTCCACCTGCTGATGCAGGGGACACGGGTTCGTGCCCCAGTCCGGGAGGATCCCACATGCCGCGGAGCAGCTGGGCCCGTGAGCCATGGCCGCTGAGCCTGCGCGTCCGGAGCCTGTGCTCCGCAACGGGAGAGGCCACAGCAGGGGGAGGCCCGCATACCGCCAAAAAAAAAAAAAAATCCCTAGTGGAAGAGGGTGGAGGTCTCTGCACTGTACAGGAAGCTCTAGATTTTCCAAGATGTGGGCTGGTGCTGTTTGCACTCTGTGTGATACCTGTATAAATGCTTTTTATTCATTTACTGGATGATCTAGAAGAAGATCTGATAGACACTCTGCATATCTTACCTCTCAGATGAAGAAATGCCTATGGTTCCTCAACAAAGGCTTTTGATTCTTTTTAGAAAAAGCCTTCGACTTAACCCAGAAAAGCCACACTTGTATTTGTGGAACCCCTAAATACTTTCATTGTCAGAAAGTGGCTGTAAAACAACTTCACCAAATATGTACAATTTTAAACTACAGTGAGATTTCACTACACATGAGTTAGAATGGCTAAAATCAAAATGACTGACCATACTAAGTGTTGACGAGTGTGTAAGAAATTGGATCTCTCATACACTGCTGGTGGGAATACAGAAGGGGCACAATCACCTTCCGCAACATTTTGGCAATTTCTTTAAAAGTTAAACATATATCTACCGTATGATTTAGCCTTTCTACTCCTAGGTATCTGCCCAAGTGAAAGGAGAAAGTATGTCTCTACAAAGACTTGTATTTGAATGTTGATGACAGCTTTATTTTTAACAGCAAACCCTGGAAACAATCCTAATGTTCATCAAGAGGTGGATACATAAACAAACTGTCATATACTCATACAATGGAATACTTCTTAGCAATAAAAAGGAAAGAATTTTTGATACCACTGCAACATGGATGGATTTCAAAGTAATTATGATGTGTGAGAAAAGCCAGACAAAATGAGTACATACTCCACTGGAATGAAATTTTAGAAAATGCAAACAGCGTGTTTACCGTGACAGAAAACAGAATAGTGGTTTCCTGGAGAGAATAAAGAGAGGGGAAGGTGGGGAGAATTATAAAGGGTCTGAGGAAGTTTTGGAGTGTGACGAATGTGTTCATTATCCTGCTTGTGGTGATAGTTTTACTGGCGTATACATGTGTCAAAACTTACCACGTTGTACTCTTTAAATATGTGCAGTTTATTGTATGTCAGTTATATTTCAGCAAGGCTGTTATAAAGAGAAACAAAAAGCCCCGCCTCCAAGCTGCCTGCATTAGTGTAAGAAAAGATGGTAGTAAGCATTTGGAACAGCGATTATTAAGGTTATAAAGGACATGACCCCATAAGAATCTGGTAAAAGGTAAACACCCTTTCTCCAGTAACGTGGTCACAAAATTTTGCCTACAATTTAGAGGGTTCCACGACTAAAAACCCCAGGTTAAGACACCTATCGAATTCTTCCTGTTTTTGGAAGAACTAAAGCACTTCTCAACAACTGTGTCTCCTAAGCAATAATCCTCTTTTCTTTTCCGAAGCAAATAAATTAATTCTTACCTTCATCTCAGATGAATGTTGGGTAATCTTGGCAAGCACGACTGTAAAGTTTAGCCATTCTTCACGGTTAACTATAAACGTACTGGTACATTACCTCCACCAGCTGAATGAGGCTGCAGTTTCATTGATTATACCATTTCATTACTTTCAAAATGAACAATAATAACATAATGCTTATTGGACACTTTCATTACCATGCTGTTGTCCAGTTCATAAAACTCTACCTTAGGCACAGTAAAGGAAATTCAGGATTAAAATATCAATCTTATTATTATATTTTTTAGAGGACACATTCAATACCAGCCACTTGAGCTATTGCATACTGTTTCAGACTTTCCCATTATGCCAAGATAATAGTAATAAACTGGAATTTGCCCAAACCTTAAGGAGGATGGCAAGGGTATTTCTGTTTCTTTTACATCCTGTAATCCCTTCCTGCTATATGTAAGTAACACTAATACTCAACTCTGTTTAAAATTTTGACCTCAAAGGTTGCTTGCTTATATAGTACCTGTAACATTCCTAAAATCTCTTCCAACTACTGCTTTTTCTCATCATCCAGGATCCTAATTCTGAGCTAAATGCAAAGAAAAATGTCGTATGACACACTGATTTCCCCCCTTTCCTTGAATATTTTATTTATCATTTGTATTGTCTTAAAATTTCGTTAATGAATACGCCTTCTAAGGTGATTGTACCATGTCTATCTGTGGGTGGAGTCTTAAGGTTTCCCAGGGAAAAGACTCAGAGGCATAGGCTTGCATGCAGGTGGTTTTTCGAGGAGTGCTTTCATGATTGACATCTGTGAGGGAGTAAAGGAAGTAGAATTTTGCAGACGGAGGAATTAAAACTAGGATTCAACCACAGCCAAAGCCTCCGCTAATCCCATGAGGAGCTTTGGATCTGAGCTGACTCTTGCGACTGTCCTGCCTCGAGGCACCAGGGCCTTTCTGCTGTCGTGGGCAGTCACTGATGCGGGCTGCCTTTGGGGAGAGGGCAAAGACTCGGGCTGAGATAGTACTCTTTGGCAAAGGGAATTCCCAAAGAGGGGTGAAGCTGAGAGTCAACAGCCACCAATAACCCCCGCAGATGGGAGGAAAGTTGCCTCATTCCTGACGAGAAGATCTGGACAGCACAAAATAGTATTCACTCTGTTCTGCCCTGGCACTGCGTGGGCCCACCTGGGAATTGTTCCTCCAGAAGTGCTTGGTCTCATTTCCTGGGGGAGAGCTGTAACAGGGAAGGTTAGTGGTGTGACTTTTAGTCCCCACCGTGGCAGCTGGTCTTGAGGTCACAGCGATACTCACCATGTCCATCCTTTACTACCCACTGTAGATTTTCTTTGTCTGGGGACCCCCTATGCTAGTCTGGCTGGTTTACCTGGAGAGTGACCTAGACTCTCCTCTCTGGAAAAAATGAATGAAAAACGACCAATCTTGGTGGTTCCTTGTAGATGAAATGGGGTGGAGGTAGCAGAGATGAAAAGAAGTAAACCGTTGCACATCTGTATTGATGGCAAAACTGTTGGAAATTGTGGATGGATTAGAAGTAACAGATGAGAGAAATAGGTCAAGATAAATCCTGAGTTCCAGTTCAAGATGTTGACACAGGAAAATCCTGAACTCACCTCCTCCCCACAGACACAATGAATCTGTAGCTACCTGTGGAACAATTTCCTCTGAAAGAAACCCCAAAATTAGCTGAGCGACTGCTTCATCTCAGGCAAATGAGAAAAATCCACATTGAAACGGGTAGAAGGGGTGGAGACACAATTTTGCCATGACCCACATTGGGAGGGGACTCAGCTCCAAGCTTCTCGCTGAGGAGCAGAGAGTTTGAACCCCACACCTGGCACCCAAACTTTTAAGACCTGCTCCTGAGAGGTGAGCCCCCAGACCATCTAGCTTTGAAAGGCTGGTGTCCGCAAGACACACAAGACTATAGTGGACTGAGAAACAGTTGTCAGAGGGCTTATAGGGACTCACCGTGGCTACAGCCAGGGCCCAGCATGTGGTGATGGATGTTAACTAGACCTATTGTGGCGATCATTTCATAATATATACATACATCGAAATAATACCTTCTACACCTGAAGCTAATATAGTATTATATGTCAATTATATCTCAATTTTTTAAAAGATGGCTAATCTTTTTTTTTTTTTTTTTTTTTTTTTGCGGTACGCGGGCCTCTCCCTGTTGTGGCTTCTCCCGTTGCGGAGCACAGGCTCCAGACGCGCAGGCTCAGTGGCCATGGCTCACGGGCCCAGCCGCTCTGCGGCATGTGGGATCTTCCCGGACCGGGGCACGAACCCGTGTCCCCTGCATCGGCAGGCGGGCTCTCAACCACTGTGCCACCAGGGAAGCCCGGCTAATCTTTATTATAGTTGATTTACAATCTTGTGTTAATTTTTGCTGTACAGCAAAGTGATTCAGTTAAATATATATATGTACATATATATATATATATATATATATACACATTCATTTTATATTCTTTTCCGTCATGGTTTATCACAGGATATTGAGCATAGTTCCCTGTGCTATATAGTACGACCTTGTTGTTTATCCATTCTATATATAATAGTTTGCATCTGTTTACCCAAACTCCCAGTCTATCCCTCTCCCACTCCACCCGCCATCCCTTGGCAACCACAAGTCTGTTTTCTATATCTGTGAGTCTGTTTCTGTTTTGTACATAGGTTCATTTGCGCCATATTTTAGATTCCACATATAAGTGATATATGGTATTTGTCTTTCTCATTCTGACTTACTTAGTATGACAATCTCTAAGTCCATCCATGTTGCTGCAAATGGCATTATTTCATTCTTTTTTTTTTTAGATTTTTATTGGCATATAGTTGATTTACAATGTTGTGTTAGTTTCAGGTGTACAGCAAAGTGAATCAGTTATACATATATCCACTCTTTTTCTTTTTAGATTCTTTTCCAATATAGGCCATTATAGAATATTGAGTAGAGTTCCCCGTGCTATGCAGCAGGTTCTTATTAGTTATCTATTTTATATATAGTAGTGTGTATATGTCAGTCCCAATCTCCCAGTTTATCGCTCCCTCCCCTTATCCCCTGGTAACTATAAGTTTGTTTTCTACATCCGTGACTCTACTTCTGTTTTGTAAATAAGTTCATTTGTACCCTTTTTTTTTTTTTTTT
>NC_041215.1:73768649-73778610 GCF_002837175.3 Physeter macrocephalus | reverse complement strand
CTTCACTCAGTATGGCAATCTCTAGGTCCATCCATGTTGCTGCAGATGGCATTATTTTGTTTTTTTTTATGGCTGAGTAGTATTCTGTTGTATATATGTACCACATCTTCTTTATCCATTCATCTGTCAATGGACATTTAGGTTGTTTCCATGTCTTGGCTCTTGTAAATAGTGCTGCTATGAACATTGGGGTGCATGTATCTTTTTGAATTACAGTTTTGTCCAGATATGTGCCCAGGACTGGGATTGCTGGATCATTTGGTAGTTCTATTTTTAGTTTTTCAAGGACCCTCCATACTGTTTTCCATAGTGGCTGCACCAGCTTACATTCCCACCAACAGTGTGGGAAGGTTCCCTTTTCTCCACACCCTCTCCAGCATTTGTTATTTGTAGACTTTTTGATGATGGCCATTCTGACTGCTGTGAGGTGGTACCTCACTGTAGTTTTGATTTGCATTTCTCTAATAATTAGTGATTAAGCATCTTTTCATGTGCCTGTTGATAGCCAGTCTTCAAAGTCATGGTTGCCTAGGATACTCAGTATTCATTTGAGATGAGCCAAGAGTTAATTGATTTGCTTTGGGAAAATAAATTAGATTATTTTAGGAGACACATTTGTAGAACTTCTTCTAAGATATGAATAATTCTTCTATAAAAGGATATTAACCTGGGGTTTTTAGAATCTTAGAACCCTCTATATTGACACTATGTGTCAGGCACTAGCAACATAGCAGTGAACAGACAGACAAAGTTCCTGGACTCATCGGAGCTTATGGGCCTCGTGCGGGGGTAAGTGAAAAGCCATATCCAAAACTTCATAAATATATAGCATGTCTGGTGATGATCAGTGCTATGAAAAAAATTCTGGGTAAAGAAGTAGAGAGTGCAGCTGTGGAGGGGTGTTGATAGGGTAGCCAGAGACATGAGCGCAGCAACTTGGAAGGGAGAGCCATGGAGAAGCGGCGTTTCTGGAAGAGGGAATGGCAGGTACAGAGGGTCTCGGGTGGAAGCCTGCTTTGGACACTCAAGGAGCAGCACGGAGGCTATTGTGGCTGGAGTAGGGGCAGCCAGAAAGAATGGTGAGGGATGAGGTCAGACATGGACAAGGAGACTTGCTCATTGCAGAGACTGTGGTTTTTAGTCAGAGCTGCACAGCTGGCAGGGGGCTTTGAAAAGAGAAGTCACATGGTCTTATCATATGTTAGAAGGCTCATCTGACTGCTGGGTGGAGGCCAGACTTGAGGGACTGGGATGGCAGCAGGGAGACGATAGGTCATTGTACGAATCTCAACAGGATGATGGTGGCTGTACTTGTGTCGTAGCAGTGGAGGTGGTGAGAAATCGTCAGTTTCTGTGTGTGTGGATATATGTCACACACACACACACACATATATGTCAAAGGTAAACCTTTTTTGCAGAGGTGGATAAGATTTTGTCTGGGTTATCAAAGAGTTTAGTGGGGAAATCAGATCTATAACAGATAATTTCAGCACACAGTGGTAGAGGTGTAGAGGAGAATGGGGGTTACAGAACCCTTCCCGGGAAAATTCGGGGTAGGAAATGACAGAAAATAAACCAGGGAGGTAGGTGAGGCTGGACCATAGAGGGTCTGCTGGACCACATTAAAAACTTGAGCTTTATCCCAGAGTTGATGGGAACAGTTAAACAGTATTACCTAAGGAGGGAACACGTTCCAATTTATGACTTAAATTCTCCAGGTAACTCAGGTGTGAGAAACAGGGCTCTTGAGAAGTTTAGACTGAAAGCAAGGAAACCAGTTAAGATTCACAGTTGTCCAGGGTAGAGGCAATAAGCTAATGTTTACTATGTACTTGCTATATATATCAAACACTATTCTAAGAACTTTGTTATTAACTTAATCCTCAAAACAACGCTATCAGGTAGGCGCCATTAATATCCACATTTTACAGATGCATAACTTCAAGCACGAAGAGGCTAAGGAAACTTGCCCAAGTTCATGGGGCCACACAGCTCTAAGCAGGAGGATTTGAACACAGGCAGTCTGGCTGGAGAATTCAGGCTCTTGCACACTGTGCTACACTGCATCTCCTGAAGATAAGCGCCAGAGATTAGGGGGAAATAAAAGGGCAAATCTCTTTTATTTTGCCCCAAACTGAATTGTTAATTCGCCGTAATTTTGCATTAGTGTTATAGCAGTATCCATAAGAAACTCACTCTCCTAGCCTCTCCTTTTCTCCTTACTAAGAGCTTGGATTCTCTTTTGGCACCCATGTCTCTTTGCAATTTCATGCTGCCTTTCTGCACCAATGCAACCTACAGGGTGTGTCTTTGAGTAAAACACATTGTGACATTATCGTCGTCAGGTAACCCAAGTCTACGCTTTTGCCTTACCTCAGAATTTCTTACTAGGGGAATACATCAGCCTTGGGGTTCATTTGGTGTGCTGTTCCCCAAAGCTTTTGTTTGAGAAGAGCTCGAATTAAATTAAGTCACCTCCATGAGAACATCAGTACTCTGTGAGATTGTCGTGAAATATGCTGGTACGCAGGGAGAAAAGTGCATCTTTTGAGTAATCACTCAGGATACAAACACAAACTGTAAATAGTCATTATCTGTTCCTTTGGTGTGCTTTTCCCCAAAGCTTTTGTTTGAGAAGAGCTCGAATTAAATTAAGTCACCTCCATGAGAACATCAGTACTCTGTGAGATTGTCGTGAAATATGCTGGTACGCAGGGAGAAAAGTGCATCTTTTGAATAATCACTCAGGATACAAACACAAACTGTAAATAGTCATTGTCTAAATGTTACTTTTCCTAACTGTCAAAATGTGCAGAATTCGAGTAGTACAGGGAGATTGTAGAGGAGACAGTGTCTGGAGAATGCCTGACTTAGCTTGCCGGAGAAATGTCACCTCTGCTGCCTGGCCTCTGGTAGATTACCCCTGGGAGGAGACTCTTTATTTCCTTCTCTGTTTAGATGCAGGAGGGTATTGAACATCAGCATCTTCTTCCATGTGGTTGTTAATGACATTATTACAGCTTCATAAAGGGCAGTACTTACTGTACATTAGGCCAAATGTTATCCAAAAGAGCAAATAGAGACTTCCAGCCCTGACAGAGATTCAAGCCTAAAGTGTGATGCAGGGACACAAAAATAGCAAGGAATAGATGGCTCACACAAAGGTATCATGTAGTCCCAGTGGTAGGGCAAGAGGGCCACAATCCCTGGGGCCTTAGTGAGTATCTTGTGTGTCCTGTGTGGTCAAGAGACAGAGAAAGCTCCGAGACCAAAGACAGTGGGCTGTGGAGGACGGAAGGGACAAGTTCAAGGAATAACACAGAGTCTGCATCAGAAACTAGGGGAATGAGTTTTATTTGGGAAAGCCAGGAGGGATCAGAAATGAGTTGATGGCCACTGAGTAAGCAGGGTTCAGAAGCCCCATAGTTTATTTTTGGAAACTAGGGTATCTTAAAACATGAAGTTATCAGCATATACTTGAGGAGCTCTAAAGTAACAGCCAGCCCTACCCAGCCCTTCCTTCTCAGCTCACGTTCCAGGTAAGGAGCGTTTTTATTTTAGAAATCCAGGTGCAGTCAGGAGAAGGGAGGGAACAGTGACACCCACCTTTTTTAATGAGCATTGCTACTAGAAGAGAAATTAGTATCACCCTGAATTTTATGTGATGTCAGTTAAGTGAAGGTATTTTGTAGCACTTTATAACAAATTAGAATCAACGAAATTGAAAATAAGTCTGGCACCTGGAACGAGTAATCAGGTAAGTGGCCAGTTTTGCTATTTTTGCTTTGAGCTGAAGACAGAATTTGAATTTCTAATGTCCCCCCCGAGGTGTAGGGTTCACAGTTGGGGACGTGGTTTCTGGGATGATTGTTTAAGATGCCAGCAGGTCATTGTTGCCCTCCAGGCTACAACTTGCTTGTAGCCATGTTCCTTGGAAATTGGCCCTACCACAGATGCATGTCCACCAGAGAGAGGGTTGTGAATTAGTGTAGGACGCAGCTCTGCTTTGGGTGGAACATTAGAGAGCAGACTGGAAATAGATGACCCAGAACAAGGCAGTAAATCATCCACATTTACGGGGAGACTCTAATGAAAGGACTGAAATTCATGTGAAGACTTTACGGCCACTCGTGAAATCAGCCCAAATCCAAGGAACTATTAGAACACTTTTATGCTTTAAGAAAAGGGTGACTCTGCTCAGTTGCTGCAATTTGCATATAGTCAGAATGCCCTGACACCATCAGTACTGGCTTTAGTGGACAGGATTTTACAGCAGAGCTTTTCACTCCATGAGCCAATGTTTCTTGTGTAGACCACTAGATGACTTTAGTATCTGAGATAAGTTCAGGCAACTGTGGAGGAGGCCAAAAGAAGATTGAGGTTGGTGGCCCAGGATCTGTACATGATGTGTATAAGTTTGCTGCATGGGCAAAAACGAGGGAGAGAAGAAGATGAGTGGGGGAGACGGGTGTTAACAAAAATGAAACTTTGTCTGTCTGTTACTCAGATTGGAAATATTAAGAGGGCAACAGATGAAGATAAAATGGTGCTTGTAATTGTGGTTTATGAAGAGAAACAGGCCAGGGCTTCCCTGGTGGCACAGTGGCTAAGAGTCTGCCTGCCAATGCAGGGGACACGGGTTTGAGCCCTGGTCTGGGAAGATCCCACATTGTTGCAGAGCAACTGAGCCCGTGTGCCACAGCTACTGAGCCCGTGTGCCACAACTACTGAAGCCCACCTGCCTAGAGCCCGTGCTCTGCAACAAGAGAAGACACCACAATGAGAAGCCCGCGCACTGCAGTGAAGAGTAGCCCCCGCTCGCTGCAACTAGAGAAAAGCCCATGCAGCAACAGACCCAACGCAGCCAAAAATAAAATAAATTTTAAAAATTTTTAAAAAGAGAAACAGGCCATATTGAATATATAACTTTTTTCCCTCCACAGCAGATGGATTAAATGAAACTAATCTGCTGAGAAATTCTTGTGTCTAGGTTGTTTTCAGTCAACCTTAGAGAAAAATAAAATTTGCACAGATTTCTTTCTACTTACAAACTTTCTACTTGAAACACTTTTCTCAAAATATTTATGTTTACTATTTGCTCTTAAATTTTTTTTTCCTTAAAATATTCAGATAACTTTTCAGATGCCTAATTACTGAAGCAGCAGGGGGTTTTCCTTATGAAAAATAAAAATGATGAAGAGGACCTCTCTCCTAATTGCTTCAATAGTAACTTCTCTTTCTTTGACCAATAGTACTTACCTGACATTCAGGTTTGGATGTGGAAAGAGGAAGGTGTTAAATTTCCATCAGCATCACCTGTTGAGGATTCTGTTCATAAACAGTACCCTAAGCAAGAAAGGCTGACTTCTCTATGAGAGCATCAAATACATCATGGCACCACAGAGAGCAGGATGGGTCTCTGGTGAATCTGGCCAATACTAAAAACATATCTGCACTGTTGAGCTCCAAAAGGACAGCCTCTAGTGCTTGACCCTGTTCAGCCACTTCCGGTGTTGCTCAAGGTGGTACGTCACTGCTTTGACAGATCATCGTGCTCTGAAAGCACTAAGACACATGCCTGAGTCGTAGAGGTTATACACTGTATTTTGTTGCTTTGATAAAAATGGGTGCAGAGGGCTTCCCTGGGGGCGCAGTGGTTGGGAGTCCGCCTGCCAGTGCAGGGGACACGGGTTTGTGCCCCGGTCCGGGAGGATCCCACATGCCGCGGAGCGGCTGGGCCCGTGAGCCATGGCCGCTGAGCCTGCATGTCCGGAGCCTATGCTCCGCCACGGGAGAGGCCACAGCAGTGAGAGGCCTGCGTACCGCAAAAAAAAAAAAAAAAAAAAAAAAAAAGGGTGCAGAGAATTGAGTGAATTTATAGGGACAGGAGTTCAAAATGCTGACCTATTATTTCCAGAGAAATGGGTCATTGCGATACCCCTCCTCTTTGTTTTGTACGCCCTCTCCTGGCTAATAGATCTCTTATTAATGAGTGTTGAGAAAAACCAGGTGGTGGAAACACTGGGGGCTACTGTCATTTACTTTCCACTAGAAAGTAATTTCTCATTTTATTGTAGAAAACGTGGGGTCAGTGTATAGTGATTAATTCAGATGTGCTGAAGATGTAGGTTGTGGTAGAAAATGTCTTTATGAGAGTAGTTTGATCATTTATATGGACTTTGTAATGTCTGTGAAAGAAATGATTTTGCAGGTTATTGCATCATTAGTCAGATTTTCTGAATCATTGATGTGAAAATCCAGTTATTGGAAATAATTTGGATGCTTTTTCTCCATGTTTGTATTTTACAGTGGCTGCTAATTTACAGAAGATTGTAGATGATCCCAAAGCTTTAAAAACATTGACATTTAAGTTGGTAAGTGGAAAGTTATGGAACGAAGGTAAATATTTTGCCATGCTGTGCCAACAAGGAATAATAATATCATTTAGTAACCTGTTCCGTAATTCTGCTGTTGGTTCTGGGGGTGGGGATCCGTTTTTGCATTCATCATTTGCCTGGTCAACATTTGGGAAGATTTTCTGGGGTTTTTTGTTTTGTTTTTTAATTGGAATATAGTTGATCTACAGTGTTGTGGTAGTTTCAGGTATACAGCAAAGTGAATCAGTTATACATATACATATATCTACTTTTTTTTTTTTAGATTCTTTCCCCGTATAGGTCATTATAAATTATTGAATAGAGTTCCCTGTGCTATAGAGTAGGTCCTTATCAGTTATCTATTTTATATATAGTAGTGTGTATATGTCAATCCCAATTTATCCCTCGCAATTTATCCCTCCCCTCCCTTTCCCCCCTGGTAACCATAAGTTTGTTTTCTACATCTGTGACTCTGTTTTGTAAATAAGTTCATTTGTACCCTTTTTTAATTTTTGGATTCCACATATAAGCGGTATCATATGATATTTGTCTTTCTCTGTCTGACTTACATCATTCAGTATGCCAATCTCTAGGTCCATCCATGTTGCTGCAAATGGCATTATTTTGTTCTTTTTTATGGCTTGGGAACAGTTTCTGATCATGACTGGAAAGTTCCTCTTCCATGAGCATAGCTTGTTCTTTTACCATCACATCTTTAATAAGAGTAGCCATTTGAGAAGTCTTGAAGTCTGTACCCTTTTGCTTCCAGTTTGTATGGCAACTTGACCATAAAGACAAAATTAAACTGAGTTTGAAGCAGCACTCTTAATAAAGCTTTCCTGAAGCAAAAGCCAAGTGGTTCTAACGTTTAAAAATTGAGGCCGATTGTTGTAGAAATGGTTTAAGTAATTGGAAGCGATTGTAGAACAGCCCTCTGAAGGCTAGTGAGCAAAGACATAACATTTTAACTCCACATTTCAAATCACAGTAACAGATTCTTGTAGAGAGGAGATATTCCAGCAGTTTTTCTGCACTAGCAGATTTTAAATTTAAGAACTAGGGTAGCCACGGAGATACAGATACTGAGCATTCTGGGGTCCTTGTGAAACTAAGAGATTGTGATCATGGCCAGAAATGGAGAGAAGTCAAAGTAGTCAAAAGTGACGATTTTCCTGAAAGTTTTTGCAAGCAGGATGTTAAATGACTCATTTTTAAATTATAAATTATTCTTATCAAGGGCCAGTCTTGAATGCTGCAAGCAATTTAAGATCTAGATGACCAACACTTTGTTTTGCACAATATACGTTGATGGCCTGTCTTTTTTATTTCTTGTGAAAATTTAATGGAAAATGTGCATGGCCAAAAAATGCTAAATGATTGGTTACAGTAAATGTTAACCTGGTGCTAATTAACTTTCTGGGTCTTGCTCCTCATCTAAATTCAGATGGCCAGGCTGAGTGATAAAAGAAAAACACAAAGATTTTCACAGAAAGAATTTAGCGGAAGAAATTCATTTTGTTTTGATAACAAAAGAACAATTTAGTCAGACAAAGAGTGAGAAATTAACAAATTGAAAAATTCATCTTCTAGCTTGGGACTCCTCTGTCACCTCTATTATGTTTCTAATTCACCTGCATCTTCATAAACATGTTTCACTTATATGAGGATATATGGATGAGAAAGATGGCACCCTGCGTCTGCATTTCAAGCCAGTAGTAATGTTTCTTCATTTTTTTTATACTGCAAAAAAAGAAGTTACAACATACCACCTCCTGAACATTTTCCAAATTTTGAACATGTAAACCTAGAGATAAGAGATTAAAGCTTTTACGCTGGCTTATTCCCATTGTCTCTAAACTCACCTACCTATAAAATAGGAGTAGCAACCCCAGGCCTTTCATAGTACTGAAGGTTTCATAAAAACACCCACTATACTGTCCCTAGATAAACTATACTGTCCCTGTGAAACTAGTTCCCTGGATTCCCTCTCTTGAGTCTGTCCTCCTCCCCATCCCCATTCTCAGCCCCCTAGTGGGATCCTCTTATCTTCTGAAACTGAGCTTCCTGCCTACAACTTGCCAACCTCCAGCTCTGTTTACCGCTTCCTGCCTACAACTTGCCAGCCTCCAGCTCTGTTTACCACACTGGGGCTCTAGCCCGCGTAATTCTTCCTTAATTCCAAAATGCCCCAAATACTCGGCTGGCTCTCCACTGTCCTCTTCTGAAACTCAAACCCTGATCATGGCTAAAGGAAGTCCTCCCCGATCAGACTTCCTTTTAGGTCCTGCTCCACCTTTCTTTATCCCCCCATTCACTTCTTCCCCTTGTCCTCTCTCCTCCTATATTCATCAGCTGACCCTTTGTATGTACTTTTCCCTGAAATACCCTTCTCTCCCAACTTCTCCAGGACTGCTTTCTGTGTCACCAACACCTAGACACGTTCCAGTTTTCTGCCTTAATTTCACTTCTCCAACAAGCTTTTTCTGGCATCCGATCTTGGCCTTGGTGCTCCTCCTGTATTCTCTCGCCAAAAGGTTATATTATATTGAAAGTGTGTAGAATCTTATTTGTGTCTCTAATAAGTCTAGAGGCTCCAAGCAGGCAGGGACTTCTGTTGGAGTCCCTGCATGTAGTAGGGACTTGATCATAATTAAGAAAATATATCAGAACACAAACCTCATTTAGGAAAATTTCTCTCAAAATGCCTTGGCCTTGCCTGCAGAAATAACAAGAATCACTACTATTTCATGTGCATCCACCGTTTGCAGGGCATTGCATGAGGTGTTTTACATACTTCAGCTCAGTTAATTTAGTCCTCACGATCCTCCCAGATGGTGATGTCATTGGGTCCATTTTATGCCTTGGGAATCAGAGGCTCTGTGAGGTTAACTTGCCCGGAATTAAGCAGTGCAGAAGCTGGGAATTCAACCCTGATCTAGCATCACGGCCCAGTGCTCAACAACCGTTCAGTCTTACAGGCAGGACCTTGCAGCCTTATGGTTTTACAGGTCTCTGTTTGTGGATTCACCTTTTGGGTGACTGGACACACTTAACACTGGTTGAGACCAGATCTCCTTTGTACCTTAAGCAGAGTGAGTAATGTTGGCCTGTCTGGCTCAGGAGACCTGCAGGAGAAGCCGTGCAAGTTTTTCTTTCCCCTTATAGCTTGAGAACGTATTGTAATGTGTGGCATTCTCAGTAAATGGAAATTGATGGCTTTTCCTCCAAAGATAGTTAAAGATGTTAAATAAAGCCAAACTCAGGAGTGACCTTCTGTTTCTGTCAGTTACCTCTCCATCCATCCCTAGTTAAAGCCTGAGAGGGTTTCTTTGTGGTTGTCAGTCGACAGCCAGTTTGAGACCCATTTGACAGAGCTCATTTGAAGTGCTCCTTGGCTTAATCTTCTGTAGGACACTAACACCCTGGTAAAACCACAGAGATACAATTTGTTTTTGTTTTTGTTTTTTGCGGTACGCCGGCCTCTCACTGTTGTGGCCTCTCCCGTTGCGGAGCACAGGCTCCGGACGCGCAGGCTCAGCGACCATGGCTCACGGGCCCAGCCGCTCCGCGGCACGTGGGATCTT
>NC_041215.1:73764320-73768508 GCF_002837175.3 Physeter macrocephalus | reverse complement strand
ACTGCACCACCAGGGAAGCCCTGGTTATTTTATTGAAGACTAAAAGATCAAAGTGTTTCAGAAGCATTTTTCCTCCTAAGCTGCTACTGCTCATGGCCGTTTCATCTCTCAGCTGTTTATCATTTTAATCTCAGCGCTTTCTTTGCGTTCTAAAGGAGAATGTAAGGGGCCTGAAAATTATCTAAAGAGGAGTAGTTAGTATTGTGGTTCTTCACCTGGCTGCACAATGGTTTCACTCAAGGAGTGGTGGAGACACTTTAAAAAATTACGAATGCTTGGGTCCTGTTCCACGTAGCCTAATTTAATTGTTCTTCGTGCAGCCTGGGCTGTGGGAACTTGGAAGGTGCCCCTGGTGATTCCAGTGTTTAGCCAAGGCTGGGAAGCATTCCATTTGTAGATGACTCCTTCTCCAATCTCTTTCCTCTCCCAGCTCCCACCACAATTTAGGCTTGAAAAGGCTTGAAAAGGCCTCCGGCTTGAAAAGGTGTTTCTTATCTTGTATATCTGCTATATAAGAAGAACAGTGGCCTGAGGGGCAAGGATATTGGTTATTTAAAGAAGTACATGTACTTTTTTTTCTCCACCCAATGAGATCTTTAGCTTCCTTTGACAGATAAGATAATAAGTGAAGTATGATTTCCATTGTTGACATGGCTGGGAGATCTGTAAACCTTCTTACCACTTTCAGCAAAGTGGTTCAGGCATAGGGGGCATTTCAGCTCAAGTAGTATGTGCTTTGAGTTTGACATAGCAGTATGGTTTTATTGTTGTAAGCCTCAAGGCAAGTCTTCATAAATGTTTTTTGAGTCATTTTTTAATTTGCTACCTTGCAGTTTTGTAAAGTAGGTAAGTCTTGCTGCTTTCAGTGTGGAATTTTTGAAATCATGTTAGTGAAAATATAAAATATTTAATTTGTCCTTGAAGAAGGAACACAAATTGTAAGTACAGTTGACCCTTGAACAGCATGGGTTTGAACTGCACAAATCCAGTTAGACACCAACTTTTTTCAGTAAACACCTGCAACAGTATAACAACCTGTGATTAGTTGAATTCGCAGATACAGAGGAACCATGTTTAAGGAGGGCCAAATATAAGTTACATTTGGATTTTCGACTGCTTGGAGGGTTGGAACCCCCAACCCCTGCATTGTTCAAGGGTCAACTGTGCATGTAATTAACATCCAGTTGGTACACATTTACATGAGCCATATAGATTTTAGTTTCTGAAGTTTAATCACATATATTGCAGATAACTATACTATATATACATTCTTTTTAAATATTCTTTTCCATTATGGTTTATCATAGGATATTGAATATAGTTCCCTGTGCTATTAGAGTAGGACCTCGTTGTTTATCCACTCTCTATATAAAAGCTTACATCTGCTAACCTTAACCTCCCACTCCGTCTCTCCCCCAGCCCCTTCCCCATTGGCAACCACCAGACTCTTCTCTGTGTCCGTGATTCTGTGTCTGTTTTGTAGGTAGGTTCATTTGTGTCATATTTTAGATTCCACATATAAGTGATATCATATGGTATTTGTCTTTCTCTTTCTGAATTTACTTATGATCATCTCTAGTTGCATCCATGTTGCTGCAGATGGCATTATTTCATTCTTTTTTATGGCTGAGTAGTATTCCATTGTATATCTGTACCACATCTTCTTTATCCATTCATCTGTCAATGAATATTTAGGTTGTTACCATGTCTTGGCTATTGTGAATAATGCTGCTATGAACATAGGGGTGCATGTATCTTTTTGGCTTAGAGTTTTGTCCAGATATGTGCCCAGGAGTGGGGTTGCTACATTGTATGGTAGCTCTATTTTTAGTTTTCTGAGGATCCCCATACTGTTCTCCATAGTGTCTGTACCAACTCACATTCCCACCAGCAGTGCAAGAGGGTTCCCTTTTCTCCACACCCTCTCCAGCATTTGTTATTTGTAGACTTTTTGATGATGGACATTCTGACTGGTGTGAGGTGTAAGCTCATTGTATTACAGTTTTGATTTGCATTTCTCTAATAATTACTGATGATGAGCAGCAGACAGCAATTTTATAAGCATTGGTAATTAATGACTAAAGAGCCTTATTTCTCGAGGCTGCACGACTAAGGCAACATTCCCCAAAGTCAGGTAAAGCCAGGACTGAAATGATATAAAAACTAGCTGAGAGTATTAAACTTACTCCCTCTACTGAAACTGTCAGTTCAAGAAGGTCCATGTAGCAGCTCTCTCCTGTTCAGTCTGAAACAATGGTTCTGCAAGTGTGGTCCCCAGATGGACAGCGTCAGCTTCACCTGGAAACTTGATAAAAATGTGAATTCTGGGGCCCCATCCCAGGCCTAAGGAATCAGAATATCGGGGGAATGGGGCACAGGAATCCATGTGTTAACACTCTCTCCACGTGTTCTGATGCTGAAGTTTGGGAACCCCCCTTTCTAAAGGAAAGGGAGGTTCACACTTTGTGGAGCACTAGGGTAGAACAGAGGTTCTCAAACTCTGCCGAAACTTTGAATCACCTGAGGAGGTCAGAAACTCTCCAGGTGGTGAGGAATCCTTACCAAAGCACACCCAGGCTGGCGGTGGAGGGGAATCCTTATGATCGGTGCTGGACACCTGCGTCTTCAACTCCTCCGCAGGATGTGGGCCACACCTGCTGGTGTGTCAGGAGGGTTGGGGAAGTGGGGGCTTTCAGGAATCAGTACAGACACTTGAGTGAGAGCAGTGGTGTTACACTATCATGCTACAGTCCTGATAGCGGATACATTTTCCTTTGAAGCGGAGTTCTCAAAGTGAGGGTACTGAACTTCTGGGATTCCTTGAAACCGTTTTAAGGGATCCTGAATGTCAAAACTTTTCATAACAATACTAAGGTGTTACTTGGCCTTTTCCATTGTGTTGACATTGGTGTAAAAGCCACTGTGGTTAAAAAAAGCCACTGTGGTTAAAGCTACTGATGTTGGCACAAATCAAGGCAGGAACATCAAACTGTAGTAAGTAGCCATCATCTTCAAAGCACTCATTCCATCGCTCAGTAAATAAATAAAATTTTAAGAAATAAGTGGAACTGGCTCAAGTCCCCACTTGAGAACACATCTTTTTAGTATTCTGTGTAATGAGATGGGAAGCATCTTTTCAGTACTGAAGTGTGATGGTTGTCTCCAGGAAAAGCACTGGTGAGTTGTTTGAGTTGTGAGCCGAACTAGCCATATTTTTTTTCATGGAATATCACTTTTACTTGGAAGAACAACTGACAAACAAACATTGGCTATTCAGACTAGGGATTGGCAGACTTGTTTTTCAAAATGAACCAAGTAAGCTTGACACTTCAAGGAAAACAACTGACAATATTTGTTGTCAATAAGAAATTTCAGATTTCAAGCAAAAACAGGATTTTAGAAAACTTATATCTGCCACAGTAAGCTTGACAGAAACACCCCCCACCCGACCCCTGGTACTTAAAGGCATTTCTGATGAGATTGGTGATGGGTAATATTAATAAATATGATTTGTTGATATTGTTTAATATGCCAACATTTGGAAGGTTTGCATAGCTCAGTGATGCTAAAACATCATACACAGGTAACAGATCCATTCAAAGGTAAAATAGACCACTGTTTACTGTAACAGAATTATGAAAAGTTGAATGTGATGGTTTCACATTCTACATTGCAACTAAGCTTTACGAAAATACCACTTGGCAGTCAGCCTCGCAGTGGTCCCCATGGCAGAGAGTGCAGTTGAGAGGAAGATCGGGCCTTCTTCCCTGGGCCCTCCAGGTCCTCCTGCCTTGGGGCCAGCAGGGGAGCTGAGGGGCCTGGGGACAGGCGCAGGGCTGTGTCCCCCAGCGTCCTCTCAACGGCCACCCACTGGCTGGGCCCGGGCCTTGAAGCAGCAGCGAACCTCTCTCCCCCGTCCCACCTCTGCAACGTAATGACGGCGACTGTCTGCACGGTTCGCAGTCCATGGAGGCCTCAGCAACTGGAGTATATATGGACGCTGCCATTAAGGGTAACCAAATAGTTGATGAGGAGAAGTTTCTTTTTGTAGAAGCATTCAGCTAGCAAATAAGGAAGGCATGATAGAATATCATCATTTTGCAGCCCCTGATGTATGAATGGATCTTGACAATGCTCACCATTGGCATTATGAAAAGACGTGCACCTGAATCTGAAAAAAAAAAAAAA
>NC_041215.1:73761093-73763351 GCF_002837175.3 Physeter macrocephalus | reverse complement strand
TGGACCAGGGCACGAACCCGTATCCCCTGCATTGGCAGGCGGACTCTCAACCACTGTGCCACCAGGGAAGCCCCTCATTGTAGTTTTGATTTGCATCTCTCTAATAATTAGCGATTGAGCATCTTTTTGTGTGCCTGTTGGCCATCTGTATGTCTTCTTTGGAGAAATGTCTGTTTAGGTCTTCTGCCCATTTTTTGATTGGGTTGTTTCTTTGTTGTTGAGTTGTATGAGCTGTTTGTATATTTTTGAAATTAAGCCCTTGGCGGTGGCATTGTTTGTTTGCAAATATTTTCTCCCATTCTGTAGATTGTCTTTTCGTTTTGTTTATGGTTTCCTTTGCTGTGCAAAAGCTTGTAAGTTTGGTTCTGTCCCATTTGTTTATAAAAATAATTTTTTTAACATCTCTAAGTCGGTACAATAACTGTAACCCACAGAGACACAACTGTTTGGAGTTCTTGATAAAGTTTGAGAACTGCTGCGTAAAGGGTTTCTGGTCACTTTTCCCTAGATTTTAGTATCATTTGCATGTTGCCCTCGTGAGCATTTTGCAAGCCACAAAGAGGCAAGGACTTGGCCTTAAGAGAGAGCTAGCAAGATAGTTGGAGGAGGGAGGGCTGAGTGCCTTGAAGCCAAACCCCCTGGCCTGTGCCTCTTTGCCAGGAAACAGAACATAGAATGGGACGTGGGCCCCCTATGCCGTGTACCCACATAATCACTGGTTTGACTGACTACACATTCTCACTTCTATTACTCTTCACTGGAAGGATTTTAATGGTTTTATTTCTAGCCATTTTAACCTCCTGCTATTCACATTGACAAATTTCTGATGTAGCTTTCAAATGCACTGATGTGCTTCACACTTGCTAGTCTGACCTCTTTGTCAACAGCAGCAGCAATAGCTTGACCTCATGTTTGTCAGTTGTCTACACAGATTGCCTCTGCCTGCATCAGTGGGCTGAGTAAATGACGTTCTTAGCAATAGCAACAAGGAGAGAAGGGAAGGTTTAGGAGGATAGATCTAGAAGGAGAAAATTGGTGGGGTGGTAAGCATTACAGTATCAGTATGACTGCTTTGTTCACAGTGATAAGGAAAGAAGTGCTGCTGACCTTTCTGCCCCTGGCAATGCAAACAATGGAAATTGGAAATGGTATTTTACCGAATATCTTATCATCTGTCAAGTGAAACTAGAGACATCATTAGACAGACCCTGAATCTGAAAAAAAAAAAAAAAGAAAAAAGAAAACACCACTTGGCAAGTTTCAGCATAGTAACAAATGATATCCACAATTATCTGGAAAGGCTATTAAGATACTCTTCCCTTTTCCAACTATCTATTTGTGACAAACTGGATTTTCTTTATATACTTAAAAGAAAACAGAGCAATAGAGTGAATGCAGATGCAGGTGTAAGAATCCGGCCATCTTCTATTAAGCAAAACATTAAAGATTTGCAAAAATGGAAAAAGTAGTGCTACTCTTCTCAAATTTTTGTTTTAGGAAACTATGGTTATTTATTTTTCATGAAGATTTTATTAGCACGCAGTGGGTTTATTTCTATAATGTTTAATGAATCGGTAAATGAATACTTTAGAAATAACTATTTTCTAAGACGGTCAGTACCATATAACCTACATAAACATGTTTTATGTTTTAAAATATATTTAGTACTTTAACATTACTAAAAATATTTTTTATTGAAATATAATTGATTTACAACTTTGTGTTAATTTCTGCTATACAGCAAAGTGATCCATTCTTTTTATTTAATATTCTTTTTCCATTATGGTTTATCATAGGATACTAAATATAATAGTTCCCTGTGCTATATACGGTAGGACCTTGTTGTTGGTAGGACCTTGTTGTTTCTCCATTTATATCTGTAATAACTTTAACCCCAGCCTCCCAATCCATCCTTCCCCCAACTCCCTCCCCCTTGGCAACCACAAGTCTGTTCTCCATGTCCATAGGTTTGTTTCCGTTTCTCAGATAGGTTCATTTGTGTCATATTTTAGATTCCACATAAATGATATCATATGGTATTTGTCTTTCTCCTTCTGATTTACTTCACTTAGTACAATAATCTCTAGGTCCATCCATGTTGCTGCAAATGGCATTATGTCATTCTTTTTTATGGCTGAGTCTCAGTATTTCATTGTATATATGTACCACATCTTCTTTATCCATTCCATTGATGGACATTTAGGTTGTTTCCATGTCTTGGCTGTTGTGAATAGTGCTATGAACATAGGGGTGCATGT
>NC_041215.1:73753964-73760744 GCF_002837175.3 Physeter macrocephalus | reverse complement strand
ATATTTTCTCCCATTCTGTAGATTGTCTTTTCGTTTTGTTTATGGTTTCCTTTGCTGTGCAAAAGCTTGTAAGTTTGGTTCTGTCCCATTTGTTTATAAAAATAATTTTTTTAACATCTCTAAGTCGGTACAATAACTGTAACCCACAGAGACACAACTGTTTGGAGTTCTTGATAAAGTTTGAGAACTGCTGCGTAAAGGGTTTCTGGTCACTTTTCCCTAGATTTTAGTATCATTTGCATGTTGCCCTCGTGAGCATTTTGCAAGCCACAAAGAGGCAAGGACTTGGCCTTAAGAGAGAGCTAGCAAGATAGTTGGAGGAGGGAGGGCTGAGTGCCTTGAAGCCAAACCCCCTGGCCTGTGCCTCTTTGCCAGGAAACAGAACATAGAATGGGACGTGGGCCCCCTATGCCGTGTACCCACATAATCACTGGTTTGACTGACTACACATTCTCACTTCTGTTACTCTTCACTGGAAGGATTTTAATGTTTTTATTTCTAGCCATTTTAACCTCCTGCTATTCACATTGACAAATTTCTGATGTAGCTTTCAAATGCACTGATGTGCTTCACACTTGCTAGTCTGACCTCTTTGTCAACAGCAGCAGCAATAGCTTGACCTCATGTTTGTCAGTTGTCTACACAGATTGCCTCTGCCTGCATCAGTGGGCTGAGTAAATGACGTTCTTAGCAATAGCAACAAGGAGAGAAGGGAAGGTTTAGGAGGATAGATCTAGAAGGAGAAAATTGGTGGGGTGGTAAGCATTACAGTATCAGTATGACTGCTTTGTTCACAGTGATAAGGAAAGAAGTGCTGCTGACCTTTCTGCCCCTGGCAATGCAAACAATGGAAATTGGAAATGGTATTTTACCGAATATCTTATCATCTGTCAAGTGAAACTAGAGACATCATTAGACAGACACAAAGTTTGTTAATATTCCTACTCTTTAGGCTATGGATTTTCTTATTAAGCATAACTGCTCACACTTATTTTTAAGGATAATTATTTTAAAATATTCAAGTTTTATGTTCTAATTAGCTGCTTATTTTAAAGGAGAATGCTGGGGTTGGCAAAGGGCTGGTTTCTGTACGTTTTTTTGGAGCAATGCTAAGCAGCTTCACTGTGATGATTTTGGAAAGGGCTTTGTACCCTGGGAAACTAATTGTTTTGACAATAATTTAGCAGGCATTAGGCCAAGAGAAGGTTTGTATGGCCCTTTGGTAATTAATTGCCCATTCCCAGGCATTCAAACTTTCTTCACCCCACTCGTAGTACTTACATAATGTCCAGTTGTGATTTGTGTACTACAGAGTGAAGAGGCAACTTAGAATGGTGATCTGAGTACTCCATGTACATGTGTAGGAGAGGGAAGTCAAAAAGAGGAGAATAGGCTGTGAATTAGGGCCAGTGAAAGCTTTGATGGGCAATGGCTTATTTGCAATTTCTTTGGATTTTGCAATGATAAAGTATTTGGCACTCTATAACTTGGTAATAAATATGTCCTAGATTATTATAAATTGTTTGTTTGTTTATGGAAAAACTTGTTATGGTACCTTTCCGTGTAAAAATTACACATATTTAAACAACAGTTGTCTGTCATGAGCTGTTCCACTACTTGGTGACCACTTTTTTTTTTGGCCAGTTTGACAAAGGAAGTGATTTTGATAAAAACCAAATTACCCTTGAGTGTGACCTGTTAGATCTCTTCTGCTCACTTTCATAATATTCTTTTAAAAGTAAAGCATTTTACCTAGTTGTTGAGATTGTGTATGTACCTTCCGCGCAGTCCTGTGGTTCATCGGTGGTTCCAGTGGTGGTGGTTTCACGGGTCACAAATCCCTTCTGTACTGGATGTCCAGATTTCTCAGGGTAGTTAGCGCCCAGTAGTCACTGAAGAAAGTGATTCTTAGGATGTCTCCTAGAAGAGATGGGACACCTGGCCCCATGAAGATGGTGCTTGGATCTGCCGTCACACGAACAAGTCTGTAAAAAACCAGTAGCAACCAACCAGCACTGAGCGTTTCTTTTTCCCTTTTCAGGCTTCTGGCTGTGATGGGTCGGAGATTCCCGACGAAGTGAAGCTGATTGGGTTTGCTCAGTTGAGTGTCAGCTGATGTCTGTCCCTTGATGTCGCCCTGATCTGCCATGCCTCCCCCTCGCTGTGCCCTCCCCCCAACCTTTCCCTCCCCTGCCACTTCCTCCCACTCCCTAGCAAAATCAGAGGATTGTGAAGAGGCCGGCTTCAACGTAACAGGATAAAAAAGAATTTTTTTAAACTTAACAACACTGAGTTCTGCTTTATTCTCTAGCAACCTACAGTATGAGAACAAGCAAACACCACAGCTGCACGACTGTTGCTCATTTTTCCAAAAGCTATTTAATATCCTCAGCAATCAATTCGGATCTCCCTTACATGAAAAGAATCTGAAACACACTCAGGTGGTCCTATTTATTGGCTACGAAAGGAATTTTTTCTATCAGAAGCCTATTTCTTCTCTCATTGTTGTCCTTCCTTTCTGTTATAATACTTTATTGTACATCTGACAATACTGCCTCTTCTGTTGTATTTAGAAATTAATATAAAATTAAGATTTATTAGCCAAACTTGAATTCTAGTTTTAAAACTGTGAATTTTATTTTTCATATATTTATGCATTACACACCTTAGCTATAAGAAAGAAAAAACGTTTTTGATTATATATGCTTCTTGCAGTTACTCTCTTGTTATTTAAACAAAAAGTTTCAGGTCTATCTTTGGAGTATTTATAACTTGTGATTTTTGAAATGACTGAATTAGGAACTAGGATGCTTACTCTTTTGGTTTGCCTGAAAACCAGTCCACAAGCTGACTGTCTCTTGGGAGAGGGAGGTGCCTTGCAAAAACAACAAACAAAAAACTTTTCACATTAAGAATGTGTGTGAGGCTGCTTTACTCTGAAATAGTCTCAGATCTAAAATTTCCTCTACATAAAGTGGCATATGTAAGTTTTGCTTCACTGGAAAGTTTAGGATGCTCTATAAAACGTTGCCATTCTATTAGATTGCTAATTATGTACCCACCTCTGATTTGACATCTCCTGAAGTGATAGGATCTGTCGTTCCAAAGGTGATAAACTTGAAAATACCAGAATCTGTGTTTTACTTGAAATTCTGCAGAATACCCAGATGGAGTGAAAAATAATAGAAAGGGTTTTGTGCAATGACTCAAAGGTAAAACGCTGTTAAGTTTTGAGAATAAATACTTTCAACCCAAATAGCCCTCTGCTTGACTATACATTATGGAATAGTAAACCTTAGGATTTTCAAAATTGGAGTCTAAACTTTCAGGGAGGTGGCTCCCAGATGGTAGCATTTGCTCTTTCCTAGCTAACCCTAGATATGGCAGCTCTTTAATGTACTTTAAAAAGCAAATATATATTACTAAGGACAAAAAAATTATTTATAATTGCCTTGTCATAATTGTTAAGGTGTTCTAGAGCCATTTGCATACAATTTAATGTAATTTCATTCCATTCTATTGTTTACACAACAATTACTCAAAGATGACTGCAAAGGTAAAAGGAAAATAAAAGTGTATTATTGCACAAAGAGGTAGTGTCACATTGTTTCATTCCTCCTCTAGGTAGTGTCTGCATTGCTGCAGTGATATTTAGCACTTTCATAAAATGCCTAGTGAGAATTAACTGGCGAAAAGTGCCCCGGAGGAAGACTAAGGCATCCATCAGGCATCCGTCCAGTCACAGAAAATCAGGTATGACAATTGCTTGATGAAAGAATGAAAGACATTCACACTCCATGTAGTCTGTCTTTAAATCAAAAACCACAGGGCTGCAGGGGACAAGTGAGAAGAATTCCTTCCAACTGCTAAGGCAGGAATGGTTATAGGACTTGTCCAGGGCCTTTCAGAGCTTCCTGCAGAGCTGGCCTCCTAGGGCCCTGGCTTCCTGACCTCCACTGCACAACTTGTGGCCAAAAACAGTATAAGAAAAGACCCTCATATTCTTCTCAGAGTAAAACATACATGAGGAACTGTAGAACTCTGTTTTGTAATATAGTAAAGAATAATGCTATATTTTCTTTATGCCCATATTCCCATATCTTTCCTAATGGTATTTGAGGGAGCTTACATATATTTATATACCAAGATAAAGACTTTCAAATACATAAAGAAATTAGGATGAAGGGTGAGTAAGATTTGGCTAACAAGATGAATGCAAGTATAAAGCTAGGACACAGAAGTTCATGATGAGGTCCTGCATTATTGCTAGAGCGGCACACAGATTGGGATTAGAGCTTCCAGCACAGCAACAGTGAAGAGGAATTTTTTTTTTTTTTTCCTCAAGGAGAAACACGATTTTTCCTAGTACTAAAGCCTGAGATGAAATTCTTCTTGGAAGTTCGAGTTATATATTCAGAAACTTAAAAACTCTCAAAGCATTGATACATATATCGCAAGTTTTGAACACTTACCCTTTCTAGTACTTTCTGCGGGGGCCCAGATGTGTAGGGTATATGAAAGGAAATGCTGGTCAGCCAGGAGCTGAGAGTGTGATCCAAGCAGTTGCTCTCACTTGTGGTCTAGAAAGATATAACACATTTAAAACTGAGTGGAATGAGTGGGCTACGTTTCCTTTAAGCAATCCTCTGTGACTGTTTCTCCCAAGCAGGCTTTTGATTAAACCTGACACATTGTGATTGTGCTCACTGGCAAAGACCTAAACTTCGCTAAACACAGATATTTGGCATTATTTATTTGGACAGCTTCACATGCTTTGACAAACAGGAGGGTTTACACTTCTTCGTAAAATCAAGGCACTCACATCTCATACCTAAATATATACAAAAACTGTCCTACATCCATGTGCCTCTATTGTGGTCAACTTGCAAAGATCTAAAATAGAAGGAAATTATCATTATCTCATTTTAACTTCAATATATTGTTCTTATATGAACAAAATGGTTTTCTGTATATAAGACAACTTTTAGAGACACCTATAAATCATGTGTGATGAAAACTTCTTTTTCCAAATAATTATCCTTGTAAAGTTATAAATTTCCCTATGTGTTGTTACATATATGCTGGTAAATATGGTATATCTTTATGCCTCTTCTTCATGTGGGAGTAGGGTGAAGTAGCAGTCTTTAAGGGAAAAGCCAAGAATTCTCTCAAAAAACAAATCTAGTCCCATATAGAATCCTAGCATGGGAAATCTTCACTCATCTCAACAGTGCACCTGTGGTCTATTTTGTGTTGAGCAATATACCTTTCTGGTGAACCCTCCAAGTTAAATTGGTAAGCAGAATCTACAGTTAATTAAATTACAGAGATGGTGAACATGAGCCAATTAACATTGGAGGACTTCTGCCCAAAGTTAGGATTTGCATTTGATAGTAAATGATCTTAGGTCTTCTTTTGCCTTAGAGGTGTATATGATAAGAGAAGCTGTCGCTTAATGAGGCCCATTGAGTTTGTGACAGTAAAATCATATGATCAGTTTAAAATATTTATCCATTCATATAGCAGAGAGCATGCTTCTAGCTCATCCAAAAGTGGCTTTAGCCAATTATGATACAATTAAAGGAACTCAAATATATCCCCATTTTTCTGCTGCACACATTTATTGTGTAATTTGTTAGGAAATCCTAGCCCATTTCATACTCTCACCAGGACATTAAGGGGCAGGTTGGGTTTAAGTATAAGTGGTGTGCCAGGGTGGGTGGTACTAGAACGTACCCTCAGGGCCAGAATGTCCCAACCTAGAACTATGTAATGCTTTCTAGGGTTCTAAGTTTCAAGAGGTCTATTACTAGGCCAAATAGGCATAAACAAATGGTTTTCAAGTGACAATTTCCATTGTATATTGGCATGAACTAAAATTTCAAGTAATGAGCTTTGATCATACGAGAGTGTTTCCTTTAAGCTGATGCAATACTTCCTAGAGTTAGCTGCTTAGGATATGCACTACCAAGAATGAGTAAAATGTTTAATGCATATAAAGAGTGGAGACTGTAAGGGCATATTTTTAAAATACGATTAAGTGACTGACTCCCTCAGGGTCCCTAGACACAATATCAACACCCAAAGACACCACATGAAAGGAGCTGGCACTCCACTGGAATAGACATGCCATAAAAAATCGTCAAAAGTACCTGTTTCCAGAAGGTCCCAGTGGTTGCCTCGGTACTATTTTGCCACAGAGAAAAAGCATGGTCCAATAACAGTGATGTTTCTTTACCTGTCTTCTTATACCTTGCTCAGCAGGGACCTAAAAAAAGGAGAAAAATTTGCACTGTTAGCTTACCAGCTACTGTGCCTCTATGTCAAACCAACGGATGCTAAGAAAGGTACATAAAACTTCCCCACATGAACTGTAGTGTACAAAATGAGCCTCATTGGCTGAAGAGGTTTGTTGAACCTGTATAATGCAGCTTATAACTCAAAGGGCAAGGAATATTATTAAAAATTACCATCTTATGCTATTTGAATTTGCTACAGAATGAAGAAAGGTAATAGAATGATGATTCCTATAGTGTATTTATCCCTCATGTAGAATACTGGCTTGAGAAACCAAGATTTGTAATTTATCACAGAAGAAACTAACTTATTGTTTAGGTAGAATGTTCAGTAAACTAATGAGTCTATAATCTGGAAGAAGTAGGATAGTGCCCTTTAAAAAAATGGTATAGAGGGCTTCCTTGGTGGTGCAGTGGTTAAGAATCCGCCTGCCGGGCTTCCCTGGTGGCGCAGTGGTTGAGAGTCCGCCTGCCGATGCAGGGG
>NC_041215.1:73737688-73753671 GCF_002837175.3 Physeter macrocephalus | reverse complement strand
CATGGGTTCGATCCCTGGTCCAGGAAGATCCCACATGCCACGGAGCAACGAAGCCCATGCACCACAACTACTGAGCCTGCACTCTAGAGCCCATGAGCCACAACTACTGAGCCTGCGTGCCACAAATACTGAAGCCCATGTGCCTCAACTACCGAAGCCTGTGTGCCTAGAGCCTGTGCTCCGCATCAAGAGAAGCCACCGCAATGAGAAGCCTGTCACCGCAACTAGAGAAAGCCCATGCACAGCAGTGAAGACCCAATGCAGCCAAAAATAAAAAACTAAAAAAAAAAAAATGGTATAGACAACACTCCAGTCCAACCTCCACCCAGATGGACAATTTGGTATTGAATGATTCTGGCAGCAGCGCTTAGGTGTGTAAAGTAACATTACGTTCAAAATTAGCAGGTGCTCAGAGTGAGATTGAGTACATTCAGATAGATTTTTCACATACATAAGTAGTTTTCTTCTCTCTGCAAACTCTATGGGATTCTGAAGAAAGAAAGAAGTGAATTAAAAGGAGGAGATCAAGATGGCAGAGTAGGAGGATGTGGAGCTCACCTCCCCACCATGAACACATCAGAAATACCTCTACATGTGGAGCAATTCTCACTAGAAACAAACTGGAGACTGGCAGAATGACTTATACAACCAAGGCTGTAAGAAAGATCCACACTGAGTCAGGCAGGAAGAGAGGAGAAGCAATCAGGTCAGGACCTGTGCCTCTGGGAGGGGACACAGAAGAGGGAGGGGGATTACACAGCCTCAGAGATCGTCCCTGGGGAGTGAGGGGTCTGAACCACATATCGGGCACTCCATCCCTGGGGTCCAACACTGGGAGGAAAGGTCCCCTTAGCAGGTTTGAAGGCCAAGGAGACTGACAGCAGGGCTGCCAGAAACCTAGACGACTCTTATGAAATGTGCACACATGCTTACTCCCTCAACAAGGCAGTGGAAGCAGATTGAAATGACCCAGGACTTTGGCTGGTTTTCTGCAACTGCCCCATTGCAGGCCCAAGGCCAAGCTGAGCACCCACCATGGCCCCTCTTCCTCTGCAGAGCAGCTCCACACTAGGGCAAAGGCTGCTGTAGCTAAGTGCATAGATGTCAGGGACAGAGTCTGCTCAGACCTGGCAAGGCATCCATCCTGGTGTTCACAGGGGTGAAAGATCAGTGCTCTGACTGGTGCCGGGACCACCCCAGCACACACCATGGCCCCTCTTGCTCCACAGCACAGCTCCCCACTAAGGCAAAGGCTGCCGCTGCTGAGCAGAGTATGCAGTTGTGGAGGATGGAACCAGCTTGGACCCAGCACTGTATCTGAACAGGGTGAGGATGGCCATCACTGGCACTTGCAGAGGCAGCAGATTGGGAGTGATCTGGAGCTTTGACTGGTGTGCACGGAACACCCCAGCTCACACCCTGGCCTGCACGGGACACCTACTCCAGCAATGCTCCCCTGCGGGGCAAAGGTGCCCATGCTGGGAGGGAATAGAGGACACACTTAGACGGAACAGAACCTGACCCTCAGGGCTTCTGCTCCAGCAACTTTGGACCTGCCCCCTCTCTCCATAGGGTGATGTTGGCCACTGGGCAGCGGAGAAACCCCCTGTCACACCTGGCTCTAGCTCTAGCCCTCCCCCATCTCTGCCATCTCCAAGCTCCACCTCCTAGCAAGGTGATAGCGGCCAGCACACCTGGAAGAAGAATGTGACTCATGCTCACTTCAGATCCAGCTCACCCACAAAAGCCACTGGGCACATGCAGACTGCAAAAGGATGCTCCCACACAAGGACACCACGTCAGGGCCAGGATAGGTAACTGTTTCATCTAATTTCATAGAGACAGAGAAAGATAAGCAAAATAAGAAGACAGAGGAGTTTGTTTCAAATAAAAGAACAAGAAAGAAAAAAATCCTGAATAAAAATGAATGGAACAGAGATTGGGGCTTCCCTGGTGGTGCAGTGGTTAAGAATCCGCTGGCCAACACAGGGGACATGAGTTCAAGCCCTGATCTGGGAAGATCCCACATGCCGTGGAGCAGCTAAGCCCATGTGCCACAACTACTGAGCCTGCGCTCTAGAGCCGGCAAGTCAAAACTACTGAGCCCGCATGCCTAGAGCCCGTGCTCCACAATAAGCCACCACAATTAGAAGCCCGCGCACTGCAACAAAGAGTAGCCCCCACTCACCACAACTGGAGAAAGCCCGCGCACAGCAATGAAGACCCAGTGCAGCCAAAAATAATTTTTTAAAAAACATGAATGAAACAGATAAATGATTTACTGGATAAAGGGTTCAAAGCATTAATAATAAGATGCTAACTGAACTAGGGAAAAGAATACATGAACACAGTGTGAATTATAACAAGGAACTAGAAAATAAAAAAGAACCAATCAGAACTGAAGTATATGATAACAAGTGAAAAACACACTAGAAGGAATTAACAGCAAACCAACTGATACAGAAGAACACATGAGTGATCTGGAAGATAAAATAATGGAAATCACCCAATCAGGATTACAAAAAGAAAACAAATTTTAAAAATGAAATCAGTTTGGGGGCTTCCCTGGTGGCACAGTTGTTGAGAGTCCACCTGCCGATGCAGGGGACATGGGTTCATGCCCCGGTCCGGGAGGATCCCACATGCCGCAGAGCGGCTAGGCTTGTGAGCCATGGCCGCTGAGCCTGCCGGCGGAAACTCTGGGACAACATCACGTGTACCAACATTTGCATTATAGGGGTCCCAGAAGGAGAAGAGAGAGAAAAAGGGGTTGAAAATGTATTCAGTGAAATTATGGCTGAAGAGTTCCTGAATCTGAAGAAGGAAGTACATCCAGGTACAGGAAGCACAGAGAGTCCCAAACAAGATGAATCCAAATAGATCCACACCTAGGCATCAAAATTAAAATAGCAAAAGTTAGAGAGAGAATTCTTAAGACAGCAATAGAAAAGCAAGGAGTCACATACAAGGGAACCCCCATAAGTCTATGAGATGATTTTTCTGCAGGCCAGACGGGAATGTCATGACATGTTTAAAGTGTGGAAAGGGAAAAACCAACAACCTAGGATAATCTCCTCAGCAAGATTATCATTCAGAATTGAAGGAGAGATAGAGCTCATCAGTACTACACCAACCCTAAAAGAAATTTTGAAAGGTCTTCTCTAAGTAGAAAAGAAAAGGCTATAACAAGAAGTTAGAATCTATAGGAAAGGAAATATCCCACTAGTAAAGGCAAGCACATAGTAACGGCTGTGGATCAACCACTTTAATAAGCTAGTACAAAGACTGAAAAACAAAGAATTGTAAAATCAACTATAACTACAACAAACAGTTAAAACATAAAGATATGAAATATGACATCCAAAACACAAAATGTGGGGGAGGGGAGTAAAAAACATCTTTTAGAAAGTATTTGAAATTAAATGACTACCAGTTTAAAACAAATAGATATAGGTATAGGTCAACATGTATGAATTACATAATAGTCACAAATCAAAAACTTACAATAGATACACAAAACCTAAAGAGAAACGAACACAAGGATACCATTAAAGAAAATCATCAAACCACAAGGGAAGAAACAAAGAACAGAGAAGAACTATAAAACAACCAGGAAACAATTAACAAAATGGCAATAAGTATATATGTATCAATAATCATTTTAATACAGCCACTATGGAGAACAGTATGGAGATTCCTTAAAAAACTAAAAATAGAACTACCATGTGACCCAGAAATCCCACTACTGGGCATATACGCAGAGAAAACCATAATTCAAAAAGACACATGCACCCCAATGTTCACTGCAGCTCTATTTACAATAGCCAGGAACTCACCACAACTGGAGAAAGCCCGCGCACAGCAATGAAGACCCAGTGCAGCCAAAAATAATTTTTTAAAAAACATGAATGAAACAGATAAATGATTTACTGGATAAAGGGTTCAAAGCATTAATAATAAGATGCTAACTGAACTAGGGAAAAGAATACATGAACACAGTGTGAATTATAACAAGGAACTAGAAAATAAAAAAGAACCAATCAGAACTGAAGTATATGATAACAAGTGAAAAACACACTAGAAGGAATTAACAGCAAACCAACTGATACAGAAGAACACATGAGTGATCTGGAAGATAAAATAATGGAAATCACCCAATCAGGATTACAAAAAGAAAACAAATTTTAAAAATGAAATCAGTTTGGGGGCTTCCCTGGTGGCACAGTTGTTGAGAGTCCACCTGCCGATGCAGGGGACATGGGTTCATGCCCCGGTCCGGGAGGATCCCACATGCCGCAGAGCGGCTAGGCTTGTGAGCCATGGCCGCTGAGCCTGCCGGCGGAAACTCTGGGACAACATCACGTGTACCAACATTTGCATTATAGGGGTCCCAGAAGGAGAAGAGAGAGAAAAAGGGGTTGAAAATGTATTCAGTGAAATTATGGCTGAAAAGTTCCTGAATCTGAGGAAGGAAGTACATCCAGGTACAGGAAGCACAGAGAGTCCCAAACAAGATGAATCCAAATAGATCCACACCTAGGCATCAAAATTAAAATAGCAAAAGTTAGAGAGAGAATTCTTAAGACAGCAATAGAAAAGCAAGGAGTCACATACAAGGGAACCCCCATAAGTCTATGAGATGATTTTTCTGCAGGCCAGACGGGAATGTCATGACATGTTTAAAGTGTGGAAAGGGAAAAACCAACAACCTAGGATAATCTCCTCAGCAAGATTATCATTCAGAATTGAAGGAGAGATAGAGCTCATCAGTACTACACCAACCCTAAAAGAAATTTTGAAAGGTCTTCTCTAAGTAGAAAAGAAAAGGCTATAACAAGAAGTTAGAATCTATAGGAAAGGAAATATCCCACTAGTAAAGGCAAGCACATAGTAACGGCTGTGGATCAACCACTTTAATAAGCTAGTACAAAGACTGAAAAACAAAGAATTGTAAAATCAACTATAACTACAACAAACAGTTAAAACATAAAGATATGAAATATGACATCCAAAACACAAAATGTGGGGGAGGGGAGTAAAAAATATCTTTTAGAAAGTATTTGAAATTAAATGACTACCAGTTTAAAACAAATAGATATAGGTATAGGTCAACATGTATGAATTACATAATAGTCACAAATCAAAAACTTACAATAGATACACAAAACCTAAAGAGAAACGAACACAAGGATACCATTAAAGAAAATCATCAAACCACAAGGGAAGAAACAAAGAACAGAGAAGAACTATAAAACAACCAGGAAACAATTAACAAAATGGCAATAAGTATATATGTATCAATAATCATTTTAATACAGCCACTATGGAGAACAGTATGGAGATTCCTTAAAAAACTAAAAATAGAACTACCATGTGACCCAGAAATCCCACTACTGGGCATATACGCAGAGAAAACCATAATTCAAAAAGACACATGCACCCCAATGTTCACTGCAGCTCTATTTACAATAGCCAGGATATGGAAGCAATCTAAATGTCCATCAACAGATGAATGGTAAAGATGATGTGGCACATATATACAATGGAATATTAGCCATAAAAAGGAACAAAACTGGGTCATTTGTAGAGACATGGATGAACATAGAGACTGTCAGACTGAGTGAAGTAACTCAGAAAGAGAAAAACAAATATTGTATATTAACGCATATATGTGGAGTCTGAAAAAATTGGTATAGATGATCTTATTTACAAAGCAGAAATAGAGACACAGACATAGAGAACAAACGTATGGATACCAAGGGGGAAAGTGGGGAAGGGTGGGATTAATTGGGATATTGGGATTGACATATATACACTAATATGTATAAAATAGATAACTAAGAAGAACCTGCTGTATAAAAAATAAAATTCAAAAATAAAATTTGTAAAATAAGGAAAAAAGACATAGAATGGCTGACCAGATTAAAAGACAAAATACATGTATATGCTGCTTACCAGAGACTCACTTCAGAGCTAAAGGCACACACAGACTGAAAGTGAGGAGATGGAAAAATATATTTCATGCAAATGGAAATGACAAGAATGCTGTGGTAGCAATACTCATATCACATAAAGTAGACTTTACAACAGAGTCTACAACAAAAGACAAAGAAGGGCATTATATAATAATAAAGGGATCAATACAAGAAGGGGATGAAACATTTGTTAACATATATGCACCTACTATAGGAGTACCTAAATATGTAAAGCAAATATTAACAGACATAAAGGGAGAAATTGACAATAATACAATAATTGTAGATATTTTTAATACCCCACTTACATCAATGGATAATCAACCAAACAGAAAAGCAATATGGAAACAGTAGTTTTAAATGACACATTAGACTAGTTGGACTCAGTAGATATTTATAGGACATTATATCCAAAAACAGCAGAATACACATTCCTTTCAAGTGCATTTGGAGTGTTCTTCAGGACATATCACATCCTATGCTACAAAACCAGCCTCAATAAATTTAAGACGATAGAAATTCTTTCAAACAGTTTTTTCCTGACTACAGTGGTATGAAACTAAAAATCAATTACAGGAAGAAAAACGGGGAAAACACAAACACGTCAAGACGAAAAAACATCCTACTAAAATAGATAACTAATAAGGACCTACTGTATAGCACAGGGAACTCTACTCAATACTCTGTAATGGCCTATATGGAAAAAGAATCTAAAAAAGAGTGGATGTATGTATATGTATAACTGATTCACTTTACTACACACTTGAAACTAACACAACATTGTAAATCAACTATACTTCAAAAACAAACAAACAAACACTAGTGGGAAATAAAGAAATCAAAGAGGAAATCAGAAAATACCTCAAGACAAATGAAAGTAAAAGCACAACTTTCCAAAGTCTATGGGGTGCAGCAAAAGCAGTTCTAAGAGGGAAGTTTATAGTGATAACAGGCCTACTTCAAGAAACAAGAAAAATTAGAAATAAACAACCTAACATCTAAAATAATTTGTAAAAGAACAAAGCCCCAAGTCACCAGAAAGAAAATAATAAATTTCAAAGAGAAACTAAATAATATAGAGACAACAAAAAAAAAAAAAGAAAGAAAGAAAGAAAGAAAAGATCTGTGAAACCAAGAGCTGTGTTTTTTTGGTATTTTTTTAAGACAAACAAAATTGATAAGGCTTATCAAGTAAAACAGAGGATCCAAGTAAATTAAGAAATAAAAGAGGAAAAATAGCAAATATCACAGATACAAAAAAAAAAAAATCATAAGAATACTACAACCAGTTAATGCCAACAAATTGGATAACCTAGAAAAAAAGTGGGTAAATTTCTAGAACCATGCAATCTTCCAAGATTAAATCAGGAAGAAATAGACAATCTGAACAGATCAATCAATAGTAATGAAATTGAATTTGTAATTTTAAAAAACCTCCCAGCAAACACAAGTCCAGGAGCAGATGGCTTCACGGGGGAATTGTACCAAACATTCAGAAAAGAATTAATACCAATCTTTCTCAAACTCTTCCAAACACATTTTATGAGACCAGCATTACTCTGATACCAAAACCAGATAAGAATGCCACAAAAAAAATTACAGGTCAATATTCCTGATGAACATAGATGCAAAAGTCCCCAAAGAAATATTAAGCAAACTGAATTCAACAATACATTAAAAGGCTCATACACCATTATCAAGTTGGATTTATCCCAAGGATACAAGGAAGGTTCAACCTCCACAAACCCGTCAATGTGACACACATTAACAAAGGATTAAAATCATATGATCATTTCAGTTGATGCGGAAAAAGCATTTGACCCAGTTCAACATCCATTTATGATAAAAACTCTCAACAAAGTGGGTATAGTGGGAACGTATCTCAACATAACAAAGGCCATAAAAGACAAGCCTACAGGTAACATCATACTCAACGTGGAAAGCTGAAAGCTTCTTCTCTAAGATCAGGAACAAGAAAAGGATGTCTACTCGTCACTTTTATTCAATATAAGAGCACTTAGGCAGGAAAAAAAGAAATAAAAGGCAACCAAATTGGAAAGTAAGTAAAACTGTCACTATTTGCAGATGACATGATACTATATATAAAAAACCCTAAAGTCGCCACAATAAAACTATTAGAATAAATGAATTCAATAAAGTTGCAGGATACAAGATTGACATATAGAAATCTGTTGTTTTTCTATACACTAATAATGAACTTTCAGAGAAAGCAAAAAAACAGTCCAATTTGAAATCACATGAAAAAAAATAAAATACCTAGGAATAAACTTAACCAAGGAAGTGAAAGGCCTATGCTCTGAAAATTATAAAACATTAGTGACAGAAGTTGAAGATGGTACAAAGAAATGGAAAGATATTTTGTGTTCATTGATTGGAAGAATATTGTTAAATCTTCATACTACCCAAAGCAATTTACAGATTTAATGCAATATCTATTAAAATGCCCAGGACATTTTCACAGAACTACAAAAAATAATCCTAAAATTTATATGGAAACACAAAAGACCACAAATAACCAAAGAAATCTTGAGAAAAAGAACAAAACTGGAGGTATCACACTCCCAGACTTCAGACTACACTACAAAGCTACAGTAATTGAAACAGTATGGTATTGGCACAAAATCAGACACATAGATCAAGGGGATAGGATAGAGAGCCCAGAAATAAACCCACACACTTATCATCAATTAATCTACAACAAAGGAAGAATATTAAATGGAGAAAAGACAGTGGTGCTGGGAAAACTGGACAGCTATGTGTAAAAGAATGAAATTACAACATTTCCTCACATCATATACAAAAATAAACTCAAAATGGATTAAAAATCTAAATGCAAGACCAGGAACCATAAAACTCCTAGAAAAAAACATAGAACAATCTTTGACATAAACAGTAATTTTTTTGGATCTCTTTTTAAGGTGAAGGAAACAAAAGCAAAAACAAACAAATGGGACCTTGTTAAACTTAAGAGCTTTTGCACAGCAAAAGAAGCCATCAACAAAATGAAAAGACAACCTACTGAATGAGAGCAAAATTTCCAAATGACATGACTGACAAGGGGTTAATACCCAAACTATATATAAAGAGCCCATACAACTAAATATTAAAAAAAAAAAAAATTAAAAGTGGGCAAAAGACCAGAATCGACATTTTTCCAAAGAAGATATACAGATGGCCAACAGGTACGTGTAAAGATGCTCAACATTGCTAGTCAAGAGAAATTCAAATCAAAATCACAATGTGATATCACCTCACACCTGTCAGAGTGACCATCAAACAAAAGTCTACAAATTTTGGTGAGGATGTGGAGAAAAGGGAACCTTAATATACCATTGGTGGGACTACAGATTTGTGCAACCACTATGGAAAACAACATGGAGGTTCCTCAGAAAACTAAAAATAGGACTAACATATGATTCAGCAGTTCCACTCCTGGATGCATATCCGAAGAAAATAAAAACTGATTTGAAAAGATACATGTTCATAGCAGCATTATTTAGAAATAGCCAAGATATGGAAGCAACTTAAGTGTCCATCAGTAGTTGAATGGATAAATGGAATATTACTCAGCCATGAAAAAGAATGAAATTTTGCCATTTGCAACATAGATGTGGCATTTGCAATAACATAGATGCATCTGGAGGGTATTATGCTTAGTGAAATAAGTCAGACAGAGAAAGACAGATACTGTATGTTATTACTTATATATGGAATCTAAAGAATAAAACAGATGAATGAATATAACAAAACAGAAATAGACTCACAGACATAGGGAACAAACTAGTGGTTACCAGTGGGGAGAGAGAAGGTAGGAGGAGCAAAATAGGGGTAGGGGATTAAGAGGTACAAATACTATGTATAAACTAAAATAAGCTACAAAGATATGTTGTACAGCACGGGGAATACAGCCAATATTTTATAATAACTTTAAATGGAATGCAACTTATAAATATATTGAATCGCTATGTTGTACACCTGAAACTAATATAATATTGTAAATCAACTATACTTCAATAAAAATATAAGTGAGCATATCACATACTGGGATGCCAATGCTATCCTTGCATATTTTGGGGAAAGCCTGAATTCGGATTCCACACTCTTATTTTCCCATTCTAGAATATTGTATGAAGCTTGGTCATATAATCAAATTTGATTCACACATTAGTCCCGTGATAATGTGTATTTGTACACTGAGAAACAATGTAAGATCTATTTTTTATTGTGCGCTATAGCCAAAAAGTTAACAGCCACTGTTTTAAGCTACTTTAAATGTTTGTTCTTGATGTTAAGCTATTTTAAATGTTTGTTCTTGATTGCAGCCAAAAGCAATCACTCTGATAAGCACTTTACATCATCTCACTTAATCTTAAACAACTCTATTGATTAGGTTTTAGTGAAATAAGTCAGACAAAGAAAAAGATACTGTATGTTAATCGTAATCTTAAACAACTCTATCGATTAAACTTAAACATCTCACTTAATCTTAAACAACTCTATTGATTAGGTTTTAATACCCCATCTTAAAGATGAGAAAACTAAGGCTCAGAAATACTAAGTTGCCTAAGATAATACAGTAAGTATTGGAATATAAAGCAGGAGTTTGAATAAAGGTATATCTGGTTCTAAAGCCCACTTTCTTAATCGCTATATCAGATAACCTCCCTACATAATACAAGAGCGCCTTTATTGCAGGTTTGCTCTGGCCCAGGCAATAAACCAAAGACTTTTCCCACCTTACCTTGCTTAAGCCATGCAACAGCTCTAGGAAATCAGTTTCATTATCTGCCTTTTCTAAATGAGGAAATAAACATACCAAGATCTTCAGTAATCTCTCCAAGGTCAGCCAGGTAGTAAGTGACAGAGGGGAGTTGAACCCAAGCCGGTCCGACTCCAAAGCATTCTCACTATATCCCTTAGAGAGATGTCTAAGGGCAAATTCAGATTTTCTGGGTCCTGAGTTGTATGCACTTTGGAGTAGGAAACTCTTAAGTTTTGTGTGCAAAATTATTCATAGAAAATTAGGTACTGAGTCACGCAAAGGGACCTGAAGATTATTCCTGGTAATTCTGCCCCTGAGCCATAGATGTTGCACTTGATTTACATTCATGATTTGTACTATAACTAACTTTTATGTTCATCAGAACCTTTTGTGATGTGGCTTCCAAATCCAGGAAGGTAAGTAATTTTCCCAGGATCAAAGAATCAGAAATGGTTGTTTGAGAAGGGACAGTTTCAGTTTGATTCTTTATCTTAAAGTCTTTAAAAACCTAAAATAAAAAAACAAATTACATTCTTTTTACATTAGTGAAATATCAAAACCAAAATGGCTTCTGCTCAGGCTTTGTTGCTGTCAGCGTGACCTCACCTACGTTCTATTCCACTAAGCCTCAGTCTACTCAATTTTATTTATTTATTTATTTTATTTATTTTTGGCTGTGTTGGGTCTTCATTGCTGCACATGGGCTTTCTCTAGTTGTGGTGAGTGGGGGCTACTCTTCATTGCAGTGCACAGGCTTCTCATGGCAGTGGCTTCTCTCGTTGCAGAGCACAGGCCCTAGGCGCCGGGCTTCAGTAGTTGTTGCATGAGGGCTCAGTAGTTGTGGTTCATGGGCTCTAGAGCGCAGGCTCAGTAGTTGTGGCGCACGGGCTTAGTTACTCCGCGGCATGTGGGATCTTCCCGGACCAGGGCTCGAACCCGTGTCCTCTGCAATGGCAGGCAGATTCTTAACCACTGCACCACCAGGGAAGTCCCTACTCAATTTTAGATTGAGAGGAATTATTTAGTTAATCATTAACTTCATTTCCAACGTGAACATTCTAGGGACCTAATTGAGGCGAGGAACGAATAAACTGCTTGCTGCTTGACTGAACTGGCCATCCATTCAGCTGTAACAGTTGAGCTGTTGGTGGAATTGGGTTTTCAACATTCCAATCAGTTAATTAGGATCTTTTGTTACAGCAAAGAGTCGTGTAGGGAGTCAGGACTCACCTACTGGAAGTTACACGGATGGTATGTTAATTAAGTTGATTGTGGTGATTATTTCATGATGTATGTGTATATCAAAAACGTCAATTTTTTGGGCTTCCCTGGTGGCGCAGTGGTTGAGAGTCCACCTGCCGATGCAGGGCACACGGGTTCGTGCCCAGGTCCGGGAAGATCCCACATGCTGCGGAGCGGCTGGGCCCATGAGCCATGGCCGATGAGCCTGCACGTCCGGAGCCTGTGCTCCGCAATGGGAGAGGCCACAACAGTGAGAGGCCCGCGTACAGCAAAAAAAAAAAAAAAAAAAACACGTCAATTTTTATTTGTCAATTACACCTCCATAAAGCTGGGGAGCAAAAAAAAGAGGTGGAGGGTCATAGTTCTACAACGCAGCTTTATTGCTTTCTGATTCTTCCCCCGGAGCCTCTTGAGAGCTGATGGCTGGGAAGAGAGTGGGTGGGAAGGAGACAGCACAATCTTCAGGCTGCAGGAAGCGTCACTCAGCTCTGGGCACCTTATCTTCTTAAGTATTTTCTCTGAATGTTATATTAGCCAGTGGACATGGTCTTAAAATATTTAAAACATCTACATTTCTGGAGCTATACCCTAAGCACACAGCACTCCGCAGGGGCCATTCCTCCAAGCTCTTTCTCCACAGAGCTCCCCTTACAGGAAAGGAGGCAGGACATATGGTGGAAGGAGAGGCAGGGAGGGAGACACCTAACAAATGATCCCAACCACACACCCTGCCAACCCTGAATAACAGCAGCCAGGGCATCCTTACTGATCCCAGGATCTAAGTCAAAACCAAAGTCTTGAAATTGCATATTCCTAATATTTCTAACATGTTTGTTCTCTGAATAGTTAATATTAAAATTATTAAAAATAGTTACCATTACCTAAAATAGTAACCCGAGGAATTATATTCTAGGTGCTTTTCATACATATTATATCTTCATCTTATAACTATGCCAAGTAGGTATGCCTATGTCCAATTTACAGATAAAAGAAATGAAATTCAGAGAAGTTAAGTAACTTATCCAAGGTCAACAGCTAGTAAACGGCAGTGCCGGAATTTGAACTTGCCTGTATCTTCCTACCACATCACTTTGCCTCTCAGTTAAATCTGCATTTTCTGCATTTTCAAATAAAATGTTATTTGATTGCCTTTCAATCCAGTAGAGTATAAGTTTCTTACAGGGGCTGTTTCAAATGAAGCTTGTAATATTAAATTGTCTGGTACAATTTACACTCAATATGTGTTGGAAAAAAAAAAAAAGTCCATCAGGAGAAATATATTGTTGAAAACCAATGACTGCAGTCAGATCAGCAAAGAATCCAAGCTATAAAAAGTACAAATGGTAGTTGCAGGCTGATCAAGAAAAGGACAGTCTGGCTCGGAAGTAGCATTTTCAGCTGTTCCTCTATGTTGGCAGCCTTTCAAAGCCACACAACCATTAAATGCATTAGTATAAGGAAGACTGTGATAACAACACAGTCAGCTGTGCAAAATGAATCTAAGAGTGATTGACAGATAAGTAGACTTGAAGTAGCAAATTGCTAAAAAGATGAGCCCAGAACTGTGAAACATAAAATGACACTTCAGTGTGGGTTAAAAGAGAAAGTTGACTTGTCCATCACTAGAGCCACTTTGGGAGATCAGTCAAGTATTTCTTGAACTTCTCAGAACCAGCAGGGATATCTATACTGAATAAGGTTAAACTTCTCCTTGAAGAATCACCTGGACAATGCTCACTACCATACAAAGATCATCTTTTGAGTCTAAATCACTTCTGTCTCCTGTATATAGCTCTTTCCCTTCATCAGGAAGATAGGAGACTGGTTTTTAAACAATGATATAATGTTGGGCTCTATATGGTTGAGCTCTGTAAATTTCAGGAAATAGTTTGGAGTTGCCTCTGAAAAAAAGTATCATCAGTGTCTGGGCTCCATTTGTACAAGGAGACTTTGCATTTGCTCATGGTAGACATGGCTAATCAATCAAAGTTATCTTCATTGAGCCTCAGTATTTTTCAACACAGCAGTTCAGACAACGCCGACTAATTAGGCACTTACGAAGTGAGCTAAGCCATGAAAACAAGAGCTTCATGCCTCTTTTATTAACAACTTTTTACACAAGACAGCGTAATTATGCAATAATTGTTGAATGAATGAATGTCATGGCTGACTTATACCAATTCTCTCAAATTTAGACTCACTGAATATACCTCTTAAAAGATCACAGGATTTTGGAATCATCTAATCTAATCTCCTGGCAATCATCCTTGGAACCCAAGCTTTCTAACTCCCAGCATTGTATTTCTTATACTCTACATAAAAAGAATTTCCCTTATTATTAAAGGAGAAAGAGCTTGAAAATATGAGACCAGACAGTTTTCTGAGTGGGCCAGGGTTTGTGTTTTTGAAGGTTTTAATCAGAGAGCATACATTAAATGTAAGGTGATACCCAAAATATGACCCCCAGAAACTCCTGGTCTGGAATAAGCACATAAGTACACAGGGAGGTAATTTGATAAAGTTTCACCAAATCACCTTGAAGCTTTTAGTTGCAGAGAAATGATTAATTTTTCAACAATGACTGAGCAAGGGAAAGTTCTCTACACCTATGTTCTGTGTTGAAGACTGTTGAGGCTTTGTATTCATTCCTTAACCTTGAGTTTGCAACTGAAGACGATGAGGTGGCCGTATATGGAAAGCCAACCTCAAAGGAGCCCACTGACCAAAGCCAATCCAAAATGAGGAAAGAGAGCCAAGCACTCATCTGTGATGACTTTTTCCTCAAACACATTATTCAAAGAGCAGCATTTTGTCCACCTAGCTCAGAACACATGAGGATGAAAGTGTCGATTTCAATATTTTTTCAACTTCCTTTTCTTATATGGATATAAAGCTCTTATTACCTTGTACTGATCTTGAGAAGATAGTTACTGGTCTACAAAAAAAATTCTTCCATACAAGTTGAATCCTCTGTCTCCCTTTCCCCATTCATGTTTTGTTCCAAAGACCCCCTTGCTGTCCTGGGAGTAGAAGTGGAGAGCTAAGGATCCTTCAGTTGTCTGAAGATGATGGCTCCCATCATCTCTATGACCTCATCTCTTACTATACTCCTCTATGCTCTCTTGACTTCAGCCACATTGGCCTCCCTGCTATTTGTTCCTTTAACACACCAGGCACTGCTTTATCCATTCCTTCAGAGACAGGGTTCTCCCAAACCCCCTTGGCTAATTCTCTCTTCTTCTCTAAGTCTTTGCATAAATGTTACTTTCTCAATGAGGCCTCCCCGAACTCCACATTTAAAATTACAACCTTCGGGAGGCGAGAAGATGGTGGAAGAGTAAGACGCGGAGATCACCTTCCTCCCCACAGATACATCAGAAATACATCTACACGTGGAACTTCTCCTATAGAACACCCACCGAACGCTGGCAGAAGACCTCAGACCTCACAAAAGGCAAGAAACTCCCCACGTACCTGGGTAGGGCAAAAGAAAAAAGAATAAACAGAGACAAAGAAGAGGGACGGGACCTGCACCAGTGGGAGGGAGGCGTGAAGGAGGAAAGGTTTCCACACACTGGAAGCCCCTTCGCGGGCGGAGACTGCGCGTGGCGGAGAGGGGAAGCTCCGGAGCCGTGGAGGAGAGCGCAGCCACAGGGGTGCGGAGGGCAAAGCGGAGAGATTCCCGCACAGAGGATCGGTGCCGACCGGCACTCACCAGCCCGAGAGGCTTGTCTGCTCACCCGCCGGGGCGGGCGTTGGCAGGGAGCTGAGCCTCGGGCTTCAGTCGGATCCCAGGGAAAGGTCTGGAGTTGGCAGAGTGAAAACAGCCTGAAGGGGTTAGTGCACCACGGCTAGCCGGGAGGGAGTCCGGTTGAAGTCTGGAGCTGCCGAAGAGGCAAGAGACCTTTTCTTCCCTCTTTGCTTCCTGGTGCGCGAGGAGAGGGGTTTAAGCGCGCCGCTTAAAGGAGCTCCAGAAACGGGCG
>NC_041215.1:73736913-73737408 GCF_002837175.3 Physeter macrocephalus | reverse complement strand
CGGGAGCCTGTGCAGCCCGCCACTGCCAGGGCCCCGGGATCCAGGGACAGCTTCCCCGGGAGAACGCGTGGCGCGCCTCGGGCCGGTGCAGCATCACGCCGGCCTCTGCCGCCGCAGGCTCACCCCGCATCCCTGCCCCTCCCTCCCCGCAGCCTGTGCCAGAGCCCCCGAATCAGCTGCTCCTTTAACCCCGTCCTGTCTAACACCGGCCTCTGCCGCCGCAGGCTCACCCCGCATCCCTGCCCCTCCCTCCCCGCGGCCTGTGCCAGAGCCCCCGAATCAGCTGCTCTTTCTGTGAGTGTGTATGTGTGTGCTGCTGTGTGAGATTTTTGTCTGTATAGCTTTGCTTTCACCATTTGTCCTAGACCTGTCCTTAGACCGACCTGTTTTTTTTTAATAGAAATTTTTTTTAATAGAAATTTTTCTTCTTAATAATTATTTTTTATTTTAATAACTATATTTTATCCTACTTTATTTTGTCTTCTTCCTTTCTTT
>NC_041215.1:73727704-73732407 GCF_002837175.3 Physeter macrocephalus | reverse complement strand
GGTGGGAGGGAGGGTGACGCAAGAGGGAAGAGATATGGGAACATATGTATATGTATAACTGATTCACTTTGTTGTAAAGCAGAAACTAACACACCATTGTAAAACAGTTATACTCCAATAAAGATGTTAAAAAAAAAAAGATATACTACCAAAAAATAATAATAATAAAATAAAATAAAATTACAACCTTCAACCCAATTACCTGGCAGTCTTGATCCCCCTTACTCTACTTTTTTCCCCAAAGCACATATCACCCTCTAACAGTCTATACAATGTACTTATTAGGTCTAGTATATATTCTCTCATTCTGCCCTCCAAGGTTAAAGATCTTTGTTTACTAATGCATTTAAACTCCCAGAACAGTAATGAGGATATTATAGGTTCGCAAATACTTGTTGATGAATAAATGAATGAATTCTTAAGAAAAAACTTAGGAAAATCTGTGAAACAACAGCAACAGCTCAGAGAAGCTAACCAAGGGAGCTCCATCTGGAGCTTTTTATGTTCTCTTTCCACTCAGCCTGAAATATTGCCAATTATAGATTTATTTGACATAAGGGATATTATCTTTTTTTTTAAACATCTTTATTGGAGTATAATTGCTTTACAATGGTGTGTTAGTTTCTTCTTTATAACAAAGTGAATCAGCTATACATATACCCTTCATCCCAGCTTACCCTTCCCCCTCCCCGTGTCCTCAAGTCCATTCTCTACATCTGCATCTTTATTCCTGTCCTGCCCCTAGGTTCTTCAGAACCATTTTTTTTTCTTTTTTAGATTCCATATAAGGGATATTATCTTTTAAAATGCAAATACTGTGGTGTTCATGCTAAGGACTGTCAGTTACTAACACATTATTGTGAATCAATTTGAGTTCAATCACTCTCTCCCAGTTTCTAATGGAGACCAGCTTCCTGATGAGGACAAGAATGGTAGAGGAAGCTAGGACATTTTGGAACACAATGACTTTAGGGAGTATGGAAGTCCTCAGTGGGCACCAGAGTGGGTAGTTTTAAGGCAGTGTAATAGGGCTCAGCCTCTAGGTGGGTAGGTTTAAGGCAGTATAATAGGGCTCAGCCTCTAGGAATGGGAATCCACATTTACATATTAATGTTTAGTTTCTGTGATGATCTTTTCAAAATCCCTCGAAGAAAAGTTTGTTTAGATCAATGACCTCTTCCCTTAAATCAATAAGTTCTGGTGGCCAAGTAGAGCCTACTTCCCAAAATGCGCCCAGCAGTAGCGTGTTTAAAGGAATAAATGGGAACAGGAATGGGCATTTGATTTCCTGGATCTCTCACTGTGTCTCTTGCCAAGAGGCTAAAAATGCTTATCAGATTTGCTTCATCTAGAAAGAATGGTCCTATGTTTCCCTTGCAGCTCTCTACAGGCTGGTCCAGCTGATTAGCTATCCAGATTTCACTGCCCAACACTGTGGCACTTCTATAATTTATTTGGCTACCATGAATAACATAAACATTATAGCCTACACAAACATCACTTTATGGGTATTTTATGACTGTTATATTGTTGATGGTCAAGCTGTTTTCAGAGTCAACACATCAGTCCGTAGTGTCCAGGGGTTTCAGACCCAATCAAAGATCCGAACCAAACAACTTTGGGATAATGGTGAGGGGCTGTGTGGGGTTGGTATCAGCAGTGGTGCATTGAACTCAAGCTTAAAAGTTTGTGGCCATTAAAGTTATTCATATTCTAAGGCTGCAGAAGCAGCTTAATGAAATCATTTTCCTCCCATCTTTCCTGGATACCAAATGATTATTTGTAGTGCAATTTGAGATTTGAGAAAACAAGAAAGGATAGGATGAGAAAGCTATTGACTCTCAAGGCATTGTGTCCCTGTGAGTCAAATGGAGGGATGTCTTTACAGAAAAGCTGAAAATTCCTCTGCAGATTCTTCTGGATTAAAAGTCTTCTACAATAAATAATAATAACAGCTACCATTTATGGAATGTGTACTCCTTGTCAAGCACTGTATATGTAAGGTTGCATTTAATCCTCATGATAGCTCCCTAGAGATGGGTGTTATCTTTGTTCTACAGATGAAACAAATATCTCATTGGATATCTGCCCAGGCTCCCAAAATAAGGAAGGGGCAGAATCAGAGCCCAAATTAGTGGCTGAGCTAACATGCATGTGCTCCCTCACTTCATTATACTATCCCCACAGACGAACCATGAAGGGTATCTGGGTCTCTTGGCTCTGTCTATAGAGAGAGTATTTCAAGATAGTTGTTTTACACTAGAAATTTCCCCCACTAGAGCATGGAGTCAGCTTTCAGATTGAGAATTCCCTTCATCTTTGTCTTCTTATCAAGCCCTGTGACCAGAAGAGTGGTGTGGACTCCACCTCTTCCTCCCACCTGGGTAACCAGCTGCCCACAGGAAACATACATTCTTCTCTGCTGCTCAGTGCCATAAGCTTCACATGGAGAGGGCTGCAAATTAGACCTGGAGAGCGAAGGCATCAAGACGGCGACATAGGTCATCCCTGACTGTGCTCCCCCTCACAAGAAGAACAACAACTCTTCATGAATAAGACAGCACTAAGGGAATCCTAGAACATGGGGGTGAGGCTGAAGCACCCTCCTCCACCACAGAGACCAAGACACACTGCATTAGAAGGATAAGAGAAGCAGTTACACGTGACTGCATTGCCTCTCCCTCAGGCCAGCACAGCACCCTGCTGAGAAGTCTCTCTAGTGCCTTTGATTCCTCCAATGGGAAAAAAGCACAGGGGTTTCAACCCTCTCTCCCAACACTGTGGGTCACTTTGTGGGAGCCCCTACTCTGGTCTCCCCCTTGTGGATTGCAGGGAAATCACTGGGAATCTGAAACTATGATAGAGAAGGGGGAAGGGACTCGCAACAACCAGCACTCTGATCTTGGCAGATGGAGCTCATTATCAACCAGCAACTTTGATCACCTGTAGACCCAAGTTGGTGGTCCACTCTGACCAGGGAACCCACTGGGAGGCAGATCTGCCTGCTTCTAGGTCCTCAAATGAGGAATTTTACCATTCTTACAGTCTGGTTTGCCTACACCCATGAAAAAAACCGAGTCATAGCCCCACTCACTGGGGAGAGTGTTGCCTGACCCCATCTGGCCAGAGGGGTTGGTAAGAGCACCTAGGAGCTGGGTAGCCCAGCATTGCTCTAGCTGAGAGGTGAGTGGGAGCCAACTGCCCACAGAGCAAAGCCAGTACAGGGCCTAGAGAGTTCTTCCACTATGCCCAGGCAGAGGATTCATTCATAGCCAAGGCTGAGGGTAGCTCAACCCCTCACAACCAGAAAGCCTGCTTGGAAAAAACTGGAGAGGCCTGGAGCAGCCCCTCTCTGTTCCACCAGACAAGGGAATGGAAACACAGCAGCCCTACCTGCTGTAGAAGGTGTTTCCTGGTCCCATCTGTCAAGAAGAGCTGGTGAGAACACCTGGAGCCTGCATAACCCAGCAATGTTTGAGTTAAGGGACTGGCAGGCATAGCCAATAATGTGCAGAGCAGAGCCAGTGGCCCTTTTTAGCCAGGGAACTTGGGGCATGGGTTGGCCTAAGACAACAAATAAAGAGCTTTACCAGTTTTAGAGCTGCTCTTCCAATGCTACTGGGCAGGGAAACAAATTCATAGCCCCACTCATTGCTGAATACCACTCATTGCCTTCAGCTTGCCTGACCAGGAACCTAACTAGAGCACATGGGATGCAGTGTAGCCCATCCAACAGGCCTGCTTACACTGACACTTGAACAGAGAGCATAGCTCATGGCTTTCCCTGTCTGCAGGACAAAACTGGCGACCTAACCTGACCAGGGAATTAAGTGTACACTCTTGCCTGACATGGGTCTCCAAACAATGTGTGTTAGAGGCCCTGGGCCCCATCCTACTGCCCTGCCATAGCAAGGAAGCTAATTTATAGCCCCATGTACTACTGAATATAGTAGTCAGTCCCAGCGATCTAGAAAGCCTAACCAGAGAATCCAGGCAAACATGGAGCCCATTCTATAACCTCACTTGAGAACCAAGCCAGCAGTACTCAACTAATGGGGTCCCCATCCCCAGTCAAAGAACTTGAACAGTTGCCTTGCCCCCAGATAAACCATAATAGCAGGTCCCACCTGCCCAAGAATATTACCAGCAGACACATCCAAACCCAGACTGAGCTGACTAGTGAAAATCTGTCTCTGTCAATGCAAACCTGTAATGTCTAATTATTCAATGTGCAGATAATGACATAAGGATTCAAGGGTCACAAAAAATCATGTAAACATGACATCAAAGGAAACAAGTAAAGCTCCAACAACTGATGCTAAAGAAATGGAGATCTATGAACTTTCAAAGAATTCAGAATAATCCTCTTTCTTTGTTTTTGTTTTTTTTTTTAACATCTTTATTGGAGTATAATTGCTTTATAATGGTGTGTTAGTTTCTGTTTTATAACAAAGTGAATCGGTTATACATATACATATGTTCCCATATCTCTTGCATCTCCCTCCCTCTCACCCTCCCTATCCCACCCCTCTAGGTGGTCACAAAGCACCGAGCTGATCTCCCTGTGCTATGCGGCTACTTCCCACTAGCTATCTATTTTACGTTTGGTAGTGTATATATGTCCATGCCACTCTCTCACTTTGTCACAGCTTACCCTTCCCCCTCCCCATATCCTCAAGTCCATGCTCTAGTAGGTCTGTGTC
>NC_041215.1:73717656-73727580 GCF_002837175.3 Physeter macrocephalus | reverse complement strand
TTTTTTTTTTTTTGCGAACTATAAGAACATGCAGACAGACAACTAAGCAAAATAAGAAAAAAAATGCATGAACAAAACAAGAAGCTGGGCAAAGAAGTAGAAACCATTAAAAAAAAACCCAATAGAAACCCTACAGTTGAAAAATATAATAACTAAATTGAAGAATACAATAAAAAGTTTAAAAAGCAAACCTGAAAATGCAGAATTAGTGAAATAGAGGATAGGAATTTGAAATTACCTTATCAGAGGAACAAAAAGAAAAATAAAAAAGATGAAGAAAGCCTAAGGGACATATAGGACACAACTGAAAAAACAATATTCACATTATGGGATTTCCAGAAGGAGAAAATAGAAAAGGACAGAAAGTATATTTAAGGCAATAACAGTTGAAAACTTCCCAAACCTAGAACCAGAAGCTGGAAGCCTCAGCATGAGGTAAGGCCTGAAAACCAATTGGACTGGAGGTCAGTGACACCTACCAGACCACCCACAGCAGTTAGTCTGCCACAACAGAAGGACCCATGCAGCCCACATAGGGGATATCCCTAGAACATATACCCCTGGTGACCAGAGGGGAGTGTGCAGCTGGTATGTAGCCTACCAGCTACATACATCCTTTTATAGGATGTATCCTATGAAAGTCCACTTCTCCGAGGTCAGGAAATGTAAACCTACCAGATACATAGAAATAAAAACAGCAATTAGGCAAAATGAGGCAACAGAGGAACATGTTTCAAACGAAGGAACAAGATAAAACCCCAGAACAACAACTAAGTGAAGTGGAAATAGGCAATCTACTCAATAGAGAGTTCAAGGTAATGATCATAAAAGATCAAAGAGCTTGAGAGAAGAATGGATGAACAGAGTGAGAAGTTAGAAGTTTTTAAAAAAACAGTTAGAAAATATAAAGAAGAACCAAACAGAGATGAATAATACAATAACTGAAATGAGAAATACACTAGAAGGAATCCACAATAGATTAAATGATACAGAGGAATGGATCAGTGAGCTGGAAGAGGGAGTAATGGAAATCACTGAAGCCAAACAGAAAAAAAGAATAAAAAGAAATGAGAACAGCTTAAGAGACCTTTGGGACAACATAAAGCATACTAACACTTGCATTGTAGGGAGTCCCAGAAAGAAAAAAGAGAGGGGCAGAGAATATATTTGAAGACATAATACCTGATAACTTCCCTAACCAAGGGAAGGAAATAGGCATTCAGGTCCAGAAAGCACAGAGTCCCAAACAGAATCAAGCCAAAGAGGACCATACAAAGACACATTGTCAAAAATTGTAAAAAATTAAAGACAGACTATTAACAGCAGCAGGGAAAAGCAACCAAGTTATATATAAGGGAACTCCCATAAGGCTATCAGCTGACTTTTCATCACAAATTCTATACTCCAGAAGGGAGTGGCATGATATATTTAAAGTAATGTAAAGGAAAAACCTACAACCAAGAATACTCTACCCAGCAAGACTTTAAGACTTGAAGGAGAGATCAAAGTTTTACAGGCAAAATAAAGCTAAAAGAGTTCATCACTACTAAATCAGCTTTATAAGAAACATTAAAGGGACTTCTCTAGGCAAAAAAGAAAAGGACACAACTAGAAACATGAAAATTACAAAGGAAAAAGCCCATTGGTAAAGGCAAATATACAGTAAAAGGTTATAAATTAACCACATACAAAGCTAGTAGGAAAGTTAAGAGACAAAAGTAGTAAATATCATCTACACATCTGCAATAAGTAGTTAAGGGATACACAAGACCAAATGATGTTGGGAATTCCCTGGTGGTCCAGTGGTTAGGACTCTGCATGTTCACTGCCGGGGCCTGGGTTCAACCCCTGGTTGGGGAACTAAGATCCCGCAAGCTGCGTGCAGCATGGCCAAAAAACGAAAAAAAAAAAAACAAAACAAAAAACCCAGAAAGATGTAAAATATGATGTCAAAAACATTCATGGAGGGAGGGGAATAAAAATGCAGGGTTGTTAAAAGGCCTTTGAAATTGAGAGATATGCAATTTAAAATAATCATGTGTGTATTAAACCTCATGGTAATCACATACCAAAAATCCATAATACAGAAAAGATAAAGGAATCCAAACATAACACTAGAGGTACCGTAGTCATCAAATCACAAGGGAAGAGAACAAAAGAAGAAATAGACAAAAAAGAACAACCCCCAAACAATGAGCAAAATGGCAATAAGTACATGCTTATCAATAATTACTTTAAATGGACTAAATGCTTCAATCAAAGGAAAGAGTGGCTGAATGGATACAAAGACAAAACCCATATATGTGCTGCCTACAAGAAACTCACATTAGATCTAAAGACATACAGACTGAAAGCAAAGGGATGGAAAAAGGTATTTCATGCAAATGGAAATCAAAAGAATGCTGGGGAAGCAATACTTATCGGACAAAATAGACTTTAAGACAAAGACTGTAACAAGAGACAAAGAAGGACATTACATAATGATCAAAGGATCAGTACAATGAGATATAACAATTACAAGTATATATGCAGCCAACATAGGAGCACCTAAATACATAAAATATTAACAGACATAAAGGGATAAATTGGCAGTAACAATAATTGTAGGGGACTTTACCGTCCCACTTACAATGGACAGATCATTCAGACCAAAAAAAAAAAAAAAAAATCAATAAGGAAACACTGGCCTTAAATAACACATTAGACCATGTGGATTTAATAGATCTATGTAGACCATTCCAACCAAAAGCAGCTGAATGCAGTTTTTCAATTGCACATGGAACATTCTCCAGGATAAATAACATGCTAGGGCACAAAAACAAGTCTCAGTAAATTTAAGAAAACTGAAATCATATAAAGCATCTTTCTGACCACAATGCTATGAGACTAGAAATCAACTACAAGAAAAAAAACTGCAAAAAACAAGTGGAAGCTAAACAACATGCTACTAAACAACCAATGGAGCACTGAAGAAATCAAAGGAGAAAAAAATCAAAAAAATAGCTGGAGACAAATGAAATGAAAAAAAAAACAATCCAAAATCTGTGGGACACAGATCAAAAAAGCAGTTCTAAGAGGCAAGTTTATACAAGCGATACAAGCCTATATTAGGAAATAAGAAAAATCTCAAACAACCTAACCTTACATCTAAACTAACTAGAAAAAGAACAAACAAAACCCAAAGTTAGCAGAAGGAAAACAAATCATAAAGATCAGAGCAGAAATAAATGAAATAGAGACTAAAAAACAGTAAGAAAGATCAAAGAAACTAAGAGTTGGTTCTTTGGTTCCTTAAAAAAATAAAAATAGAGCTAGCATATGATCCTGCAATCCCACTCCTGGGCATATATCCAGAGAAAAACGTGGTTTGAAAGGATACAGGCACCCCAATGTTCACTGCAGCACTGTTTACGATAGCCAAGACATGGAAGCAAACTAAATGTCCACCAACAGATGAATGGATAAAGAATATGTGGTACATATACACAATGTAATATTACTCAGCCATTAAAAAGAATGAAATAATGCCATTTGCAGCAACATGGATGAACCTGGCAATTATCATACTAAGTGAAGTAAGTCAGAGAAAGACAAATATTGCATAATACCGCTTATAAGCAGAATCTAAAAAAAAATGATATAAATGAACATATTTATAAAACAGAAACAGACTTACAGACTTAGAGAACAAACTTATGGTTACCAAGGGGGAAGGGTGAGGAGGAGGGTTAGACTGGGAGTTTGGGATTGACATGTACACACTGCTATATTTAAAATAGATAACCGGACTTCCCTGGTGGAGCAGTGGTTAAAAATCCGCCTGCCAATGCACCAAACACGGGTTCGAGCCCTGGCTCGGGAAGATCCCACATGCTGTGGAGCAACTAAGCCCGTGTGCCACAACTACTGAGCCTGCGTGCTGCAACTACTGGAGCCGGCAACCCTAGAGCCTGTGCTCCACAACAAGAGAAGCCACCGCAGTGAGAATCCCACTCACTGCAACGAAGACCCAACGCAGCCAAAAATAAATAAATAAATTTATAAAATAGATAACCAACAAGGACCTACTGTATAGCACAGGGAACTCTGCTCAATATTCTGTAACAACCTAAATCGGAAAAGAATTTTAAACAGAAGAGAAACATGTATATATATAACTGAATCACTTTGCAGTACACCTGAAACACAACATTGTTATTCAACTATATCCAACATAAAATAAAAATTAAAAAAATAAAAATGAGTTGGTTCTTTGAAAAGCTAAACAAACGTGATAAACCTTTAGCCAAACTCATCAAGAAAAAAAGGAAGGGGCCCTAAATCAATAAAGTTAGAAATGAAAGAGAAGTTATAACTAACACCACAGAAATATGAAGGATCACAAGAGATGACTCTGAACAACTATATGTCAATAAAATGGACAATATAGAAAAAATAGATTCCTAGAAATGTACAATCTCCCAATACTGAACCAGAAAGAAAAAGAAAAATATGAACAGACCAATTATCTGTAATAAAACTGAATCAGTAATAAAGAAAAAGAAAACTCCCAACAAACAAAAGTCCAGGACTAGATGGCTAAACAGATGTATTCTAGCAAACATTTAGAGAAGAGTTAATACCTATCCTTCTCAAACTATTCCAAAAAACTGCAGAGGAAGGAACACATCCAAACTTTTTCTATGAGTCTAGCATCACCCTGACACCAAAACCAGACAAAAATATCACACAAAAAGAAATTTACTGTCTAATATCACTGATAAACATAGATGCAAAAATCCTCAACAAATTAACAAACTGAATCCAACAATATATTAGAAGGATCATACAGTATGATCAAATGGGATTTATCCCAAGAATGCAAGAATGGTTCAATATCTACAACTCATGTAACATACCACATAAAAAATTGAATAAAAGACTAGCCAGAGGGGCTTCCCTGGTGGCGCAGTGGTTGCGCGTCCGCCTGCCGATGCAGGGGAACCGGGTTCGCGCCCCGGTCTGGGAGGATCCCATATGCCGTGGAGCGGCTGGGCCCGTGAGCCATGGCCGCTGAGCCTGCGCGTCCGGGGCCTGTGCTCCGCAACGGGAGAGACCGCAGCAGAGGGAGGCCCGCATACCACAAAAAAAAAAAAAAAAAAAAAGACTAGCCAGAGCAGCTGAAGCCCTGCAGGAACCAAATTGGCGGCTGGCAGTGGACCCTCTCTAGGGGCTAAGATGGATCTTGTACCCAATTGTTTTTTTACACCATATATATATTCGGCCACATGGCCAGAGGATGACATCTTCCGACAAGCTATCAGTCTCCTTATTATAACAAATCTCAGTGCATATAACCTTTATTTCTTCTTTGCAACACTGAGTTATTATTTTGTCTATGACCATTCATTAATGAAACACTCACAATTTTTCAAGAATCAAGTCTATCAAGAGATTATGCATTCTGTCCAGTCAATGCCATGGATCAGCTCCGACAAGCTATCAGTCTCATTATAACAAATCTCAGTGCATATAACCTTTATTTCTTCTTTGCAACACTGAGTTATTATTTTGTCTATGACCATTCATTAATGAAACACTCACAATTTTTCAAGAATCAAGTCTATCAAGAGATTATGCATTCTGTCCAGTCAATGCCATGGATCAGCATCCCCAGAGTTTCACTGTTCCTGCTAGAGGTTACAGCAAATTGTATGACGGCATAAAAAGTTTCCATATGGCTGGTTTTGACTCATTGCTGTTATCCTGCTCTTTCTCTTTTTCACTGACAAGCTGATCTACTGGATTCACAGAGGTCTTCATCATAGACTTGTATATAAGTGCTTACACAAACCTCATCACATCTGGAAGATTCTGACTCCATTTGCAAGTCATGCTTTTCACCATCTGGCTGGCTTCCTTCAGAGTCTACCTTGCCACATATACCTTTTTATTTTCTCCTTACACATGGTAGTTTATTTAGGTTTGTATGTCTTGGTCAATATCTGGACAATTTCCATTCATGATGGTGACTTTCATGTTCCCCAAATCTAAAGGCCATTTATTAATGGCTCAGCTCATCATACAGACCACCACATGCTCTTTGACCATAACTATGGACAGTATTTCACATTGTGGGATAGAATTGGAGGCTCCTTCAAAAATCCCTCCTCCTTTGAAGGGAATGGACCAATTAGTCATGTGAAGATGACAGAAGAAGAGAGCAAGAGCCATGCAGGAAATGGTTGTAAAAATGAAAAATTATTCAATGTAGAGTTTACAAAGACTGAGTAGATTATTGCCCAATTATTAAATATTTTTGGTCAAGAAAAATAATCTACATACATACAGCCAAGAGGCATAGCAAGTGAATAGCATCATTTGAAAATCAGTATTGTGGGTATAGCTGAGTAATGATCATAATGGTAGGTCAAGGGAACATGTCATGAATACCAAGATTTTTAACCTCATGCTTGAAATAATGGACGTTGGTCTAAGGGACAAGTTGTGTCTTTCTAGTCAGCAGATCTGTAATTTGAATAGCTTGAACAATGATTTTTTTAAAGATAGAGGATAAATTATCAAGGGGACTAGGTTATGCCCTTTTGCCTTAATTCATCCATATTCATTAAGTAAAATTCATTGTGCTTAATGGTATCAAGACTAAACACCACAACAAAGAAATATTAATATAAAGATTGTCCCTTGTTTCAGGAATGACTAAGTATTCAGTATTTGTATGATAAGGACTACTTGTAGTATTTTGTTCAAGTGGAAACACTGGTGTGAAAAAAATTGTCATATAATGTATTAGCAGCTAAGTGGCCTGATTAATAGCAGGTGTTATAAGATTATCATCTTCCTACACATAGAAAACTTATTCTCTGGAGACACTGTCAAATATTACATTTTACTGATGAACAAATAAATCAGAATTTAAGAAAATATTAATACTACCATGATTTAATCCAGATGTGGGATTATTTAAAGATTTTGATGGTTACTGTTTTAAACCATTATTTAATAAGCATAAAATTATGTGACTGAATATATTTAGAAAGGGAAATTTGCTGCCCAAATAATATATTTGATCCTACTGACTTTTTAATTAAATTGATGCATTTATGTTTCAAAGTTACAATCCTATGATTTTCTATAAAAGGAAATAGTTGCCAAATATTTAGGCCTATCACTGAAGATTAGTTTTAAAATCTTATTTTCCCTCCTCTTTCTTCACTTTTCCCCACTTCCTCTACAAAAAGATTTAACAAATACTTTTATAAAGAAATGTCATGTGTTACAACAAATATGTTGGGAAAACATGGTTTGCAAAGACATTCTATAATCTATTTATGTAAAAATCGATAAAAGTTGTCATGACTGTTTAAAAAATTGAATAAAAATAATACGATCATCTCAATGGATGCAGAAAAAGCCTTTGACAAAATTCAACATTCATTTATGATTAATCCTTTATACCCACTTTGTGAAGAGTTAACACACCTCAATGCAATAAAGGCCATATATGAGAAGTCCACAGCCAACATCATACTCTGATAAAAAGGTGAAAACATTTCCTCTAAGATCAGGAACAAGACAAGAATGTCCACTCTCCCCACTATTATTCAACATCGTTTTGGAAGTCCTAGCCACGGAAATCAGAGGAAAAAAAAGAAATAAAAGGAATCCAAATTGGAAACGAAGAAGTAAAACTGTCACTGTTTGCAGATGACATGGTAATATATATAACAAGACAAGAATGTCCACTCTCCCCACTTTTATTCAGCATAGTATTGGAAGTCCTAGCCACAGAAATCACATAAGAAAAATGGGAAAGAAAGAAGTAAAATTGTCACTGTTTTCAGATGACATGGTACTATACATAGAAAATCCTAAAGACACCACTGAAAAACTACTAGAGTTCAATGAATTTGGCAAGGTTGCATGATACAAAATTAATATACAGAAGTATGTTGCATTTCTGTACACTGATTATGAACTATCAGAAAGACATTTAAAAAAGAGTCCCATTTATCATCATGTCAAAAAGAATAGAATACATAGGAATTAGTCTAACTAGGGAGATAAAAAGACTTGTACTTGGAAAACTATAAGACACTGTGAAAGAAATCGAAGATGACACAGATGGAAAGATATACCATGTTCATGGACTGGGAGAATTAATACTGTTAAAAATGATCATACTTCCAAGACAATCTACAGATTCAATGAAATTTCTACCAAAATACTGAACACATTTCACCCAATTAGAATAAATAATTCTAAAATTTGTATGTAAACACAAAAGACCCTGAGCAGCCAAAATAATCTTGAGAAAGAAGAACACAGCTAGAGGTATCACATTCCCTGACTTCAGACTATAATACAAAGCTATGATAATCAAAACAGTATAGTGCTGGAACAAAAACATACACATAGCTCAAAGGGAAAGAATAGAGAGCTCATAAATAATCCCACACATTTATAGTTAACTAATCTATGATAAAGGAGGCAAGAATTTACAACAGGGAAAAGACAATCTCTTCAATAAGTGGTGCTGAGAAAACTGAACAGCTACAGGTAAAAGAATGAAATTAGAACATTTCTTCACATCATATACAGAAATGAACTCAACGTGGATTAAAGTCCTAAAGGTAAGACCAGAAACCATAAAACTCCTACAAGAAAACATAGGCAGAATACTTCTTGACATAAATCATAGTAATATTTTTTGTTTCCTAAGGCAAAGGAAACAAAACCAAAAATAAACAAATGGCACCTAATTAAACTTAAATGCTTTTGCACAGTAAGGGAAACCATTAACAAAATGAAAAACAACCTACAGACTAGGAGAAAATATTTGCAGGTGATGACTATAACCGGGTTAATATCTAAAATATATAAACAGCTCATACTACTAAATATCAAAAAAGCAAACTCAATCAAAAAATGGGCAGAAGACCTGAATAGACATTTTTCCAAACAAGACATACTGATTGCTAACAGGCACATGAAAAGATGCTTGACATCACTAATCAGAGAAATGCAAATCAGAACCACAATGAAATATCACCTCACACCTGTCTGAATGGCTATGATCAAAAAGGACCACAAATAACAAATGTTGATGAGGATGTGGAGAAAAGGGAACCCTTGTCTACTGTTGGTGTGAGTGTAAATTGGTGCAGCCACTATCAAAAACAGTATGGGGGTTCCTAAACAAACGAAAAATAGAACTACTAAATGATCCAGCAATTCCACTCCTGAGTATAGATCAAAAGAAAACAAAGACAATAATTTGAAGAGATACATACACACCAATTTTCACAGCAGCATTATTATAATAGCCAAGACATGAAAGTAACCTAACTGTCCATCAACAGATGGGTGAAGAGGTGAGATATCTATATCTAAGTATAGATATATATTAAACACACACACACATAATGGAATGCTATTTAGCCTTAGAAAAGAATGAAATTTTGTCATTTGCAAAAACATGGATGGACCTGAAGGGTATTATGCTTAGTACAGTAAGTCAGAGAGAGAAAGACAAATATTGTATGTTAGCACTTACAGTGGAATCTAAAACATAAAACAAACTAATGAATATAATAAAACAGAAACAAAGTCACAGATTTAGAGAACAAACTGGTGGTGACCAGTGGGGAGAGGGAGGAGTGAGGGCAAGAAAGAGTATGGGGAGAGTGGAAGTGAGCCCTGAACCAAGATGGTGGAGTAGAAGGACGTGCTCTCACTCCCTCTTGAGAGACCACTGGAATCACAACTAACTGCTGAACAATCATCGACAGGAAGACACTGGAACTTGGCAAAAAAGATACCCCACATCCAAAGACAAAGGAGAAGCCACAATGAGATGGTAGGAGGGGCACAATCACAGTAAAATCAAATCCCATAACTGCTGGGTGGGTGACTCACAGACTG
>NC_041215.1:73715157-73717503 GCF_002837175.3 Physeter macrocephalus | reverse complement strand
CTGGGAAGTAACCCTTGGTGTAAGCCCTCCCAGAGTCTGTCATTAGCCCCACCAAAGAGCCCAGGTAGGATCCAGTGTTGGGTTGCCTCAGGCCAAACAACCAACAGGGAGGGAACCCAGCCCCTCCCATCAGCAGTCAAGTGGATTAAAGTTTCACTGAGCTCTGCCCACCAGAGAAACAGTCAGCTCTACACACCACCAGTCCCTCCCATCAGGAAACTTGCACAAGCCTTTATAGCCTCATCCACCAGACGGCAGACAGCAGAACCAGAAGAACTACAATCCTGCAGCCTGTGGAACAAAAACCACAACCACAGAAAGACAGACAAGATGAAAAAGGCAGAGGGCTTTGTACCAGATGAAGGAACAAGACAAAGCACCAGAAAAACAACGAAATGAAGTGGAGATAGGCAACCTTCCAGAAAAAGAATTCAGAATAACGATAGTGAAGATGATCCAGGATCTCGGAAAAATAATGGAGGCAAAGATTGAGAAGATGCAAGAAATGTTTAACAAAGACCTAGAATTAAAGAACACAAACATAGATGAACAATACAATAACTGAAATGAAAACTACACTAGAAGGAATCAATAGCAGAACACCTGAGGCAGAAGAACGGATAAGTGACCTGGAAGACAGAATGGTGGAATTCACTGCTGTAGAACAGAATAAAGAATGAAAAGAAATGAAGACAGCCTAAGAGACCTCTGGGACAATGTTAAATGCAACAACATTCGCATTATATGGGTCCCAGAAGGAGAAGAGAGAGAGAAAGGACCAGAGAAAATATCTGCAGAGATTATAGTCGAAACCTTCCCTAACATGGGAAAGGAAATAGCCACCCAAGTCCAGGAAGCGCAGAGAGTCCCATACAGGATAAATCCAAGGAGAAACACGCCGAGACACATAGTAATCAAATTGGCAAATGTTAAAGACAAAGAAAAATTATTGAAAGCAGCAAGGGAAAAATGACAAATAACATACAAGGGAAATCCCATAAGGTCAACAGCTGATTTGTCAGCAGAAACTCTACAAGCCAGAAGGGAGTGGCATGATATACTTAAAGTGATGAAAGGGAAGAACCTACAACCAAGATTATCCAGCAAGGATCTCATTCAGATTCAATGGAGAAATTAAAAGCTTTACAGACAAGCAAAAGCTAAGAGAATTCAGCACCACCAAACCAGATCTACAACAAATGTTAAAGGAACTTCTCGAAGTGGGAAACACAAGAGAAGAAAAGGACCTACAAAAACAAACCCAAAACAATTAAGAAAATGGTCATAGGAACATACATATCAATAATTACCTTAAACGTGAATGGATAAAATGCTCCATCCAAAAGACACAGGCTTGCTGAATGGATACAAAAACAGTACCCATATATATGCTGTCTACAAGAGATCCACTTTGGACCTTGGGACACATACAGACTGAAAGTGAGGGGATAGAAAAAGATATTCAATGCAAATGGAAATCAAAAGAAAGCTGGAGTAGCAATACTCATATAAGATAAAACAGACTTGAAAATAAAGAATGTTACAAGAGACAAGGACATTACATAATGATCAAGGGATCAATCCAAGAAGAAGATATGACAATTATAAATATATATGCACCCAACATAGGAGCACATCAATACATAAGAAAACTGCTAACAGCTATAAAAAAGGAAATTGACAGTAACACAATAATAGCAGGGGACTTTAACACCTTACTTACACCAATGGAAATCATTCAAAATGAAAACAAATAAGGAAACAGAAGCTTTAAATGACACAATAGACCAGATAGATTTAATTGATATTTATAGGACATTCCATCCAAAAAGAGCAAATTACACTTTCTTCTCAAGTGCGCATGGAACATTCTCCAGGATAGATCACATCTGGGTCACAAATCAAGCCTCAGTAAATTTAAGAAAATTGAAATTATATCAAGCATCTTTTCTGACCACATCGCTATGAGATTAGATATGAATTACAGGGTAAAAAACGTTAAAAACACAAACACATGAACGCTAAACAATACGATACTAAATAAGCAAGAGGTCACTGAAGAAATCAAAGAGGAAATCAAAAAATACCTAGAAACAAATAACAATGAAAACACGATGATCAAAACCTATGGGATGCAGCAAAAGCAGGTCTAAGAGGGAAGTTTATAGCTATACAAGCCTACCTCAAGAAACATCTCAAATAAACAATCTAACCTTACACTGAAAGGAACTAGAGAAAGAGCAACAAACAAAACCCAAGTTTGCAGAAGGAAAGAAATCATAAAGATCAGGGCAGAAATAAATGAAATAGAAACAAAGAAAACAATAGCAAAGATCAATAAAACTA
>NC_041215.1:73699380-73714271 GCF_002837175.3 Physeter macrocephalus | reverse complement strand
AGTCTTAGCCATGGCAATCAGAGAAGAAAAAGAAATAAAAGGAATACAAATTGGAAAAGAAGAAGTAAAAGTGTCACTGTTTGCAGATGACATGATACTATACATAGAGAATCCTAAAGATGCCACCAGAAAACTACTAGAGCTAATCAATGAATTTGGTAAAGCTGCAGGATACAAAATTAATGCACAGAAGTCTCTTGCATTCCTATATACTAAAGATGAAAAATCTCAAAGAGAAATTCAGGAAACACTCCCATTTACCACTGCAACAAAAAGAAGAAAATACCTAGGAATAAACCTACGTAGGGAGACAAAAACCCATAAGCAGAAAACTATAAGATACTGATGAAAAAAATTAAAGATGATACCAACAGATGGAGAGATATACCATGTTCCTGGATAGGAAGAATCAATATTGTGAAAATGACTATACTACCCAAAGCAAGCTACTGATTGAATGCAATCCCTATCAAATTACCAATGGCATTTTTTATGGAACTAGAACAAAAAATCTTAAAATTTGTATGGAGACACAAAAGGCCCCGAATAGCCAAAGCAGTCTTAAGGGAAAAAAATGGAGCTGTATTAATCAGACTCCCTGACTTAAGACTATACTACAAAACTACAGTAATCAAGACAATATGGTACTGGCACAAAAACAGAGACACAGATCAATGGAACAAGATAGAAAGCCTAGAGATAAACCCATGCACCTATGGTCAACTAACCTATGACAAAGGAGGCAACAATATAAAATGGAGAAAAGACAGTCTCTTCAATAAGTGGTGCTGGGAAAACTGGACAGCCACATTTAGAACAATGAAATTAGAACACTCCCTAACACCATACACAAAAATAAACTCAGAATGGATAAGAGACCTAAATGTAAGAACGGACACTATAAAATTCTTAGTGGAAAACATAGGAAGAACACTCTTTGACATAAATCACAGCAAGATCTTTTTTGATCCACCTCCTAGAGTAATGGAAATAAAAACAAAAATAAACAAATGCGACCTAATGAAACGTCAAGGCTTTTGCACAGGAAACCATAAACAAGACGAAAAGACAACCCTCAGAATGGGAGAAAATATTTGCAAACGAACAAACGGACAAAGGATTAATCTCCAAAATATATAAACAGCACATGCAGTTCAATATTAAAAAACCAAACAACCCAATCCAAAAATGGGCCGAAGACCTTAATAGACATTTCTCCAAAGAAGACATACAGATGGCCAAGAAGCACATGAAAAGCTGCTCAACATCACTAATCATTAGAGAAATGCAAATCAAAACTACAATGAGGTATCACCTCACACCAGTTAGAATGGGAAAATGGTACAGACGAACCGGTTTGCAGGGCAGAAGTTGAGACATAGATGTAGAGAACAAACGTATGGACCCCAAGGGGGGAAAGCGGTGGGCGGGTGGGGATGGTGGTGTGATGAATTGGGCGATTGGGATTGACATGTATACACTGATGTGTATAAAATTGATGACTAATAAGAGCCTGCTGTATAAAAAAATACAATTCAAAAATTTAAAAAAAAAGAATATGGGAACAAGAAGTACAAACTACTATGTATAATATAAATAAACTACAAGGATATATTGCACAGCACAGGGAATATAGCCAATATTTTATAACTTTAAATGGAGTATAGTCTATAAAATTCTTAAATTACTATGTTGTACACCTGAAACTATTGTGATATTTTTACTATTATGACATTTTATACCTTGATAAAAAGTAAAAGAACATAAATAAAAGTAGCAAAAGAGAGAAGTTACATACAAGGGAAACTGCACAAGGGGTTTGTGCTGAGAAACATGCCAGCATGACTACTGGCATATTTCTCAACAGAAACTTTTCAGGCCAGGAGAGAATGGGAAGACTCATAGAAAATGTTGAAAGAAAAACTCTCTGCATGAATTCTATACTCACTGAAGCTGTCCTTCAGAAATGAAGGAAGGATAAATAATTTGCCATACAAAAGCTGAGGGAATTCGTTATCACTAGACTTGTCTTACAAGAAATGCTGAAAGGCAGTTTTGATTGCAAGTAAAAGGATGCTAATTAGCATCATAAAAACATAGAAAGGTAGCATAAAACTCACTAGTAATGATAAATATATAGTGAAAGTTAGAGTCTACAATATATTAATGGGGGTGTATAATATACTAACAACACTAAAAGCTAAAAATAAATGTAGTAAAAATACCCATAAATACAAAAAACCTGTTCTTAGTTATACAATGTAAAAGTATGTAAATTTTAACAATAATCTAAAATATGAGGGATAGGAGAAGTAAAAGTGTAAAGTTTAGGAATTCTACTGGAATGAAGTTGTTATCAATTTAAAATAGAGTGTTATAATTTTAAGATATTTTAGGTAATCTTCATGGTAATGACAAAGGAAAAATCAGTAACAATTACACAAAAGAACAAGATAAAGAAGTCAAAGAATACTGATGCCAAAAGACATCAAAACATGAAAAAAGATAGCAGGGCAAGAAACAAGGAACAATGAATCTACAAAACAACCAGAAAACAACAAAATGGCAATAGTAAATTCTTGCCTATCAATAATTACTGTAAACATATTAAATTCTCCAATCAAAAGACACAGAATGGCTGAATGGATAAGAAAACAAGATCCAAAAATATGCTGCCTTAAAGAGACTCCCTTTAACCATAAAGACACACACAAACAGAGAGAAGGAATGGAAAAAGACACTCCAAGCAAATGGTAACCTCCCAACTCCCCACAAAAAAAGTAGGGGTAGCTATACTTACATCAGACAAAATGGACTTTAAAATAAAAATCATAAAAATAAATAAGAAGGTCATTATCCATTATATAATTTTTAAAAAGTCAATCCATAATGTTATAGCAATTGTAAATATTTGTGCACCCAACATCAAAGTACCCAAATACATAAAACAAAAACTAACGAAGCTAAAAGGAGAAATAAACATCAATACAATAATAGTTGGAGATTTTAATACTCCACTCTCAACAATGGATAGATCATTCTGAAGGAGAACAAGAAAACAGTGTATTTAAACAACAATACAGTCCAAATGACCTAACAGACATATGTAGAACATTCTAGTCAACAACAGCAGAATTCACATTATTCTTGAGTGCACATGGAACATTTTTTGGGATAGACCAAATGTTAGGCCATAAAACAATGCTTCAATAAGACTGAAATCATAACAAGAGTAAAACTGGAAAAAATTCACAAATACATGGAAATTAAATACTTTCCTGAACAACCAATGGATCGAAGAAGAAATTAAAGATAGAAAAGTTTGAGACAAATTAAAATGTAAACACAACATACCAGAACTTATGGGATGCAGAGAAAAGCAGTTCTAAGAGTGAAGTTTATAGCAATAAACACTTACATTAAGAAGCAAGAATGGGGGCTTCCCTGGTGGCGCAGTGGTTGCGCGTCTGCCTGCTGATGCAGGGGAACCGGGTTCGCACCCCGGTCTGGGAGGATCCCACATGCCGCGGAGCGGCTGGGCCCGTGAGCCATGGCCGCTGAGCCTGCGTGTCCGGAGCCTGTGCTCCGCAACGGGAGAGGCCGCAGCATGGGGAGGCACGCATACCACAAAAAAATAAATAAATAAATAAATAAAAGAAGCAAGAATGATCCCAAATAAACAAACTAATTCTATTCCTCAGGAACTTGAAAAATAACAGCCTGAGCCCAAAGTTAGAAGGAGGAAGGAAATAAAGATTAGAGCAGAAATTAAGGAAACAGAACAGGAAAATAGAAAATATTAAGCAAACTAAGAGTTGGTTCTTTGAAAAGAAACAAAACTGACAAACTCTAAGCTAGACTATCCAAGGAAAAAGGAGAGAAGACCCAAATCAAAATTTTTAATGAAAAAGGAGACATTACAACTGATACCACAGAAATACAAAGGACCATAAGATGCTACTGTGAACAAGTATATGCTAACAAACTGGATAATCTAGAAGAAATGGAAAAATTCTTAGAAACATACAACATACCATGGCTGAATCAGGAATAGAAAATGTGAATAGACCAATTACTAGTAAGGATATTGAATCAGTAATCAAAAACCTCCCCATGAAGAAAAGCCAAGGGCCAGATTGCTTCACTGGTGAATTTTACCGAACATTTTGAGAATAACTAAGACAAATCCTTCTCAAACTCTTCCAAAAAATTGAAGAGGGAACACTTCCAAACTCATTTTACATGGCCAGCATTATCCTGATACCAAAGCCAGATAAGGACACTACAAGAAAAGAAAACTACAGCCCAATATCCCTAATGAATGTAGTTGCAAGTATTCTCAACAAAATACTAGCAAAACCAAGTTTAGCAGCACATTAAAAGGATCATTCACCATGATCAAGTGGAATTTATCCCTGGGATGAAAGGACCGTTCAACATATGTAAATCAATGTGATATATTACGTTAACAGAATGAAAGAAAAGAATCATATGATAATCTCAATGGACACAGAAAAAGCATTTGACAAAATTCAATATCTGTTCATGATAAAAACACTTAACAATTAGGCCTAGAAGGAACGTAACTCAACATAATAAAAGACAACAAGTGACAAGCCCACAGCCAATATTATACTCGATGGTGAAAAGTTTAAAGCTTTTCCTCTAAGATCAGGAAAAAGACAAGTGTGCCCACTCTCACCACACCTAATCAACATAGTACTGGAAGTCTTAGCTAGAGCAGTCAGGCAAGAGAAACAAAAGCATCAGAATTAAAAAGGAAGAAGTCAGATTGTCTCTATTTGCAGATGACATGATTTTAAATATAGAAAATCCTAAAAACTCCACCAAAAAACTGTTAGAAGTAATCAATGAATTTGGTAAAGTTGCAGGATACAAAATTAACATACAAAAATCAGCAGCGTTTCTATACACTAGCAATGAATTTTATGAAAAATAAATAAATCCCATTTATAATAGCATTAAAAACAATAAAATAGTAATAAATTTAACCAAAGAGGTGAAAAATTTCTACTCTGAAAATTACATTTCCATTGATGAAAGAAATAGAAGATACAAATAAATGGAAAGGTATTCATGCTCATGGATTGGAAGATTAATATTGTTGAAATGCCAGTACTACCAAAAGCCACCTGCAGATTCAATGCAATCCCTGGAGTTTGGGATTAAAATATACACACTACTATATACAAATTGGATAACTAACAAGGTCCTACTGTACAGAATAGGGAACTACACTCAATATCTTATAATAACCTATAATGGAAAATAATCTAAATATATATATTATATATAAATAAAAATTATCTATATATATATGTACATATATCTGAATCACTTTGCTGTACACCTGAAACTAACATGTTGTAAATCAACTATATTTCAATAAAAGTTAAAAAAATAAGATTCTAATGGAATTTCTTTTTACAGAAATAGAAAAAGACACTCCCAAAATTTGTATAGTACCACCTAAAACCCTGAATAGCCAAAATAATAAGAAAGAAGAACAATGAAGGGGGCATCACACTTCCTGATTTCAAGCTATACTATAAAGCTACAGTAATTAAAATAGTATGGTACTGGGATTAAAAAAAAGACAAAGAGACCAATGGAACCGAATCAAGCATATGCCTAACAAATTAGGCATAGAAGGAACATATCTCAACATAATAAAGGCCATAAATGACAAGCACCCAGCCAACATCATAAATCATATAAGGCCAACTAATATTTGACAATGGAGCCAAGAATACTCAATGGAGAAAAGACAGTCTCTTCAATAAATGGCAGTGGGAAGATAGGTTATTCACATGTAAAAGAATCAAACTTGACCCCTATCTTATACCACTCACAACAATTAACTCAAAATGGATGAAATACTTAAATGTAAGAACTGAAATCATGAAAATTCTAGCAGAAAACTTAGGAAAAAAACTCCTTGACATGGGTCTTGTTAATGATTTTTTTGAAGTCATACCTAATGTACAAGCAACAAAAGCAAAAATAAATACACGGACTACATCAAACTAAAAGGCTTCTGCATACCAAAAGAAACTATCAACAAAGTGAAAAGACAACCTATGGAATAGGAAAATATTTGCAAACCACGTATCTGTTATTTATAAAATATATAAAGAACTCATACAGTTTAGCAAAAAAACCAAGTAACCCAATATAAAAGTGGGCCAAAAAAAACCCTCAAAAGACATTTTTTCAAATAAGATATACAAATGGCCAATAGGTACATGAAGAGATGCTCAATATCACTAGTAATTAGGGAATTGCAAATTAAAAGCGCAATGAGATATCACCTTATGCCTGTTATAATGGTCATCATCCAAAAGACAAGAAACAACAAATGCTGACGTGGATGTGGAGAAAAGGGAACCCTTGTGTTGGTGGGATTGTAAACTGGTGCAGCCACTATGGAGAACAGTACGAAGTTTCCTCAAAAAATTAAAAACAGAACTACCATATGATCCAGCAAGTCCACTTCTGGGAATATATCCAAAGGAAATGAGAACACTAACTCAGATGTCTGTAATCCCAGGTTCATAACATTATTTACAACAACCAAGACATGAAAACAACCTAATGTCCATCAAGGGATGAATGGATAAAGATGATGTGGTATCATATACAATGGAATATTATTCAGCCATTAAAAAAATGGGCAAATTCTACCATTTGCAACAACATAGATGGATCTTGTAGCCATTATACTAAGTGAAATTAGTTAGAGAAAGACAAATACTGTATGATCTCACTTATACAGGAAATCTAAAAACTAACACACCAAACTCATACAAAAAGACCAGAGATCAGACTGGTTATTAGAGGGGACGATGAGGGGTGAGGGGAGGGGGAATTGGAGGAAGTTGATCAAAAGGTATAAACTTCCAGTTACAAGCAAGTACTAGGAATGTAAGATACAACATGATATAGTTAACACTGCTGTATGATATACAGTATAGGAAATCTGTTAAAAGAGTAGACCCTAAGAGCTCTCATTACAAGGTGAAATTTTTTTCCTTTTGTTGTGTCTGAGATGATGGATGTTAGACCTATTGTCATCATTTCAAAATCTATGTAAATCAAACTATATTGTACACTTTAAACCTTATACCATGGTACATGTCAATTATTTCCCAATAAAACTGGAAAAAATAGTTGAATAAATAAAAAAGAGGTGTTTGGTGGGGGACAAAAGGGTTCATATAAAAAATAATTGAATTCACTGGGGTGTATATTTTACTAACATAGGAGGAGTAAGACGAGCTTTTTTGGAAATAAAGTGTTTACTCTTAGTCTAAGGTAGACTGTTTATCACAAGTTTTGTCTAGCTTTCCCATCAAGACATTATTCTTTTGACAATTTCTAGAGGTGCCTTTCTATCATTAGCAAAGCACCCTCACCATTTGTCCCTGCAAGCTTTAAGGAATAAAAGGCCAACCAGATGAGGCAAAGTCTCAGTTTGTTTCCTTCACAAAGTGAACCTAATGTTTTCTGAAGCAAGAACCCAGCGCTGGTAGCACTGATATAGGGTTTAGGCGACTCACGTTGTCTCCTTAAATGTTTTCAAAATACGTTAACGTGAAGGAACATTACAAGTCTGTTGCCAAATGCTTTCGGGGATGTGAAAATGAATAATTTGGGTAAAAATTGGGAAATCTCTCAGATAAATGCTTCTCTTTGATTGAACAGGGACAGGATGTAATTGCCCTAGTGTGCTGTAATTTGGAAGGGCTTCTGGAGAAGATCCATGTCTTTAAAAATTAAGTATATGTTCGGCTTTAACTGTAAACTTGATAAGGATTCATGCCATTGCGTAGTGCAGAAAGGAAGTTGAATTAGAAAGGCTATAAAACAAGACATGAACAAATGAAAAAATAAAGAGTCAAAGTTCTCTTAATTTTTTTCTTTACCCATAAAATGCCCTGGATCTATTTGACTGTTTCTTGAAGAATTTCTTTACTCCATATGTTTCTCTTGGTTATATATGTGGTACAGCTGGCACAGGGTGTTTTCTTTAAAAAAACTATAAACACAAAATATAAAAACTAATCCATAATGAAAACAACAAGAGCCCACAACTCAGAAATGAAGCATATATATTTCCAAGTATTTTAATTTTTCTGAAAAGTCACATAAGTACAATGTTTCTCAACTTCAAAAGGCCAAACTAACCAGGTGGTAGTGAAACACTGTTCTCTAGTGAAGACATTAAGTCTTTCGTCTGTAACAATCCTAAATGGAGAGCACTGTTCACTCTTATTTTATTCCTACCATCCTAGCCTGGAACTAGGTCTACGTATATTTTGGTGGATATGTACTTTTTGCATGTATTACAATGTGCACAGCCAACAATTATTTCTATACAGCACCTAAACTGAGTACCAAGAATCCTTGATGCTTTAAAAGAAACTGATATACAGAACTTTAGGAAATACAGAATGCCTAGCCAGAAAATCTCTCCATTTAACTAAAAGGAACATAAAAGTTCAGGATTTTCAGTTTTGACTGAAAGAGTAGGGGAAAGAAAAAAATCTAAACTGGACATAGTCCACCATAAACCTGCTTTTTCTGTTCAAAGCATTTTGTTAGAATCATGCATAAATGGAACTGAAGCTACACATCTGCTTTTTCTTTTTTCTTTTTTTTTTTTTTGCAGTACACGGGCCTCTCACTGTTATGGCCTCTCCCGTTGCGGAGCACACGCTCCAGACGCGCAGGCTCAGCGGCCATGGCTCACGGGCCCAGCCGCTCCGCGGCAGGTGGGATCCTCCCGGACCGGGGCACGAACCCGCATCCCCTGCATCGGCAGGTGGACTCTCAACCACTGCGCCACCAGGGAAGCCCTACATGTCTGCTTTTTCATCCACAATCTCAATTACCAACATAAAACCGAAGCAAACTTTGGAGATGACATAGTAATTGAGTTTTTCCAAGCTAATTACGGGCTACACTAAAAAAGTAGACACCCAACAAATATTTGTCGATTCCTCCCTTTATTCACCAACAGTGAAAAGAGTCAAACTAAGCTCTTTAAAATGTGTCTTCCCATTTTTTTGGCTCTTGAAAATAATAGACACATTATAATGCCTGAGAGCTCAGATTCAGGAGAATATTTTGACAGAAGTTATGAATTTGAGAAATTCTATGCTCTAGTCATGTCTGTTCGCATATGGAGAAAGCCGGGCCCAGAAAGATGAAGCTCGGGGCCTGCATCCCACACAGCTTGGCAGTGGCAGAGCCAAGGCAAGAACTTAAATAATTTTACCTTCAGGCTCATGATCTTCCCACAGTGCCATGCTGCCTTCTCTTTACTGTGACAGGTGTGGCAGCCTTAACTACATTATCCCTCCCATACTACTCCAGTGACTTGCTGGTTTTCTATAGATGCTAAGTCATCTGAGGAATTAGTAGAGGGAATACCTCAATGATACATTGAGGCAGTGTATAATCATGCATCATGTTAACTGTGATTCTTTCAGAGTCCTGAATGATAGACCATTGAATGAAACCACCAAGCTGACCACTGGTACCTGATCAGTTTACATTTGACGTGCTTTTTGTAGCTGACTACATAGTAAACTTTTTTTTATTTTCTAGCTTTGAGGTATAACTGACAAAAATTATATGTATTTAAGGTCTGCAACTTGATGTCTTGATATACATATACCTTGTGAAGTGATCTACATGGTAAACTTTTTATGCTGGCTTATAATTTTACACGGTTCAATCACAAAGAAAATACCTTGTTAAGAAATAATATTGAATCTAAAATGACAGTGCTAGAGTAGCAGAAGAAAAACATTTTACCAGGCACATTCTCATGTATAAAAAGAGTTTATTTTTTTGCTTTGGAAGCTCAGTTATGCTTGTTTAGCATAACATGTTTATAGTGAGAGAGCAGTTAATACATAAGCATGTGTCATCCATTACATTCCTGACAGGAAATTGAGCACAGATAAATGGGACCTTAAGGAGACGTCCAATTCCTGCATTTATACTTAGTCTGGGAGCCAGAGAAGAGGCAAAGCAATGCACATAAGTATAAATATGCATGACCAGTAGAGTGGTGATGTTCAGATAACTTTCTGTCATCAACAAGCCAGTTTAACACACACAGATGTTAAAGACATTTTTATTTTTTTTAAACATAGAAGTTTTTTTCCTCCAATGCATCTCTGCCATGTCTGGTTGTTTTCATTGGTTGAGTGGGCAGTTTTCTTAAGCTACTTTACATTCTGTATTAGTTTGCTAGGGCTTCCATAAAATACCACAAACTGGGTAGTTAAATAATAGGTGTTAGTTTTCTCGCAGTTCTGGAAGCTAGAAGTCCTAGTTCAGCATGTCAGGAGGGCTAGTTCCTTCTGAGGGCTGTGAGGAGAGGATCTATTTCATGCCTCTCCTAGCTTCAGATAGCTTGCTAGCAATTTTTGCTGCTGCAAAACTCCAATCTTCTTCCTTACTGGCATGGCCATGGAATGATATTCCGGCCAATGAGATGTGAGCGGAAGCACTGAGAGCAGGCTCTGGGCAATATCCTTAATGAAAGTTGCTTTCCCTCCACTTCCTCTGCCTCCCTTCCCTTCACCTGGAACATGGACATGGTATGAGCCCATTTCAACCTTACATATGAGGGAAACATCCTAGGGCAGTAATTCTCAAACTTTATGCTTTCTGGATTCCTTTAAACTCTTAAAAATTGAGGACCCCAAAGAGCTTTAATTTATCTTGATATTCATGATGCTTGATATGAAGTGAGAACATTTAAATATTTATTTTAAAGCAACAATGAATCCATTACATGTTAATGTAAACAAAATTTTTAGTGGAAGATAACACATAAAACAATTCAGTAAAAAGTGTGGCATTGTTTTACATTTCTGTAAATCTCTTTAAAGTCTAACAATACAAGACAGCTAGACTCTCAGTTCTGCATTTAGTTTGTTGTGGCATCACATGTCCTGTAACCTGTGGAATACTTCACTGCATACCCATGAGAAAATGAAAATGACAGAAATGCCTTAATATTTTTATAAAAATAAGTTCTTTTGAAAATAAGATCACTGATAAGAGAAATCGAAGATGATGCAATCAGATGGAAAGATACCACATTCACAGATTGGAAGAATATTGTTAAATTGATGACTACCCAAGGCAAACTACAAATTCAATGCAATCCCTATCAAAATACCAATGGCGGCAGAGCTTCAAGATGGTGGAAGAGTAAGACATGGAGATCACCTTCTTCCCCACAAATACATGAGAAATACATCTACATGTGGAACAACTCCTACAGAACACCTACTAAATGCTGGCAGAAGACCTCAGATCTCCCAAAAGGCAAGAAACGCCCCCATGTACCTGGGTAGGGCAAAAGAAAAAAGAAAAAACAGAGACAAAAGAATAGGGATGGGGCTTCCCTGGTGGCGCAGTGGTTGGGAGTCTGCCTGCCGATGCAGGGGACGCGGGTTCATGCCCCGGGCCAGGAGGAACCCACGTGCCGTGGAGCGGCTGGGCCTGTGAGCCATGGCCGCTGGGCCTGTGTGTCCTGGGCCTGTGCTCCGCAGTGGGAGAGGCCACAGCAGTGAGAGGCTCACATACCGCAAAAAAAAAAAAAAAAAAAAAAAGAATAGGGACGGAAACTGCGCCAGTGGGAGGGAGCCGTGAAGGAGGAAAGGTTTCCACACACTAGAAGCCCCTTCGCGGGCGGAGACTGCGGGTGGCGGAGGGGGGAAGCTTCGGAGCCATGGAGGAGAGCGTAGTAACAGGGGTGCGGAGGGCAAAGCGGAGAGATTCCCTCAGAGGATTGGTGCTGACCAGCACTCAGGGGTTAGTGCACCACGGCTAGCTGGGAGGGAGTCCGGGAGAAGGTCTGGAGCTGCCGAAGAGGCAAGAGACTTTTTCTTCCCTCTGTTTCCTGGTGCGCGAGGAGAGGGGCTTAAGAGAGCTGCTTAAAGGAGCTCCAGAGACGGGAGTGAGCCGCGGCGATCAGCGCGGACCCCAGAGATGGGCATGAGATGCTAAGGCTGCTGCTGCTGCCACCAAGAAGCGTGTTTGCCAGCACAGGTCACTCTCCATACCTCCCCCCGGGAGCCTGTGCAGCCCGCCACTGCCAGGGTCCTATGATCCAGGGACAACTTCCCTCAGGCTTGTGCAACGTCATGCCAGCCTCTGCCGCCCCAGGCTCGCCCTGCACTCCATGCACCTCCCTCCCCCCGGCCTGAGTGAGCCAGAGCCCCCAAGTCAGCTGCTCCTTTAACCTCGTCCTGTCTGAGCAAAGAACAGATGCCCTCAGGCGACCTACACGCAGAGGCAGGGCTATATCCAAAGCTGAACCCTGGGAGCTGTGTGAACAAAGAAGAGAAAGGGAAATGTCTCCCAGCAGCTTCAGGAGTAGCGGATTAAATCTCCACAATCAACTTGATGTACCCTGCATCTGTGGAAAACCTGAATAGACAATGAATCATCCCAAATTGAGGAGGTGGACTTTGGGAGCAATGATATAAATATATTTTTCCATTTTTCTCTTTTTGTGAGCGTCTATGTGTATGCTTCTGTGTGTGATTTTGTCTGTATAGCTTTGCTTTTACCATTTGTCCTAGGGTTCTGTCGGTCCGTTTTTTCTTTTTTTTTTAAGTATAGTTTTTAGCACTTGTTATTGCTGAATTTGTTTTTTGGTTTGGTTGCTCTCTTCTTTCTTTCTTTCTTTTTCATATTACTTTAAAAATTATTTTAATAATTATTTTTTATTTTAATAACTTTATTTTTATTTTATTTTACTTTATCTTCTTTCCTTCTTGCTTTTTTTTTCTTTTATTCTGAGCTGTGTGGATGACAGGCTCTTGGTGCTCCAGCCACACATCAAGGCTGGGCCTCTGAGGTGGGCGAGCCAAGTTCAGGACAATGGTCCACAACAGACCTCTCAGCTCCACATAATATCAAACGGCAAAAATCTCCCAGAGATCTCCATCTCAACACCAAGACCCAGCTTCACTCAATGACCAGCAAGCTACAGCACTGGACACCCTATGCCAAACAACTGGCAAGACAGGAACACAACCCCATCCATTAGCAGAGAGGCTGCCTAAAACCATTATAAGGCCACAGACACCCCAAAACACACCACCAGACGTGGAACTGCTCACCAGAAAGACAAGATCCAGCCTCATCCACCAAAACACAGGCACGAGTCCCCTCCACTAGGAAGCCTACACAACACACTGAACCAACCTTAGCCACTGGGGACAGACACCAAAAACAACGGGAACTACGAGCCTGCAGCCTACAAAAAGGAGACCTCAAACACAGTAAGATAAGCAAAATGAAAAGACAGAAAAATACACAGCAGATGAAGGAGCAAGGCAAAAACCCATCAGACGTAACAAATGAAGAGGAAATAGGCAATCTACCTGAAAAAGAATTCAGAATAATGATACTAAAGATGATCCAAAATCTTGGAAATAGAATGGAGAAAATACAAGAAATGTTTAACAAGAACCCAGAAGAACTAAAGAGCAAACAAACAGAGATGAACAACAGAGTAAATGAAATTAAAAATTCTCTAGAAGGGATCAATAGCAGAATAACTGAGGCAGAAGAACGGATAAGTGACCTGGAAGATAAAAGAGTAGAAACAACTACTGCAGAGCAGAAAAAAGAAAACAGAATGAAAAGAATTAAGGACAGTCTCAGAGACCTCTGGGACAATATTAAATACACCAACATTCGAATTATAGGGGTCCCAGAAGAAGAAGAGAAAAAGAAAGGGACTGAGAAAATATTTGAAGAGATTATAGTTGAAAACTTCCCTAATATAGGAAAGGAAATAATCAATCCCATCCAGGAAGTGCAGAGGGTCCCATACAGGATAAATCCAAAGAGAAACACGCAAAGACACATATTATTCAAACTATCAAAAATTAAACACAAAGAAAAAATATTAAAAGCAGCAAGGGAAAAACAACAAATAACACACAAGGGAATCCCCATAAGGTTAACATCTGATCTTTCAGCAGAAACTCTGCAAGCCAGAAGGGAGTGGCAAACATATTTAAAGTGATGAAGGAGAAGAACCTAAAACCAAGATTACTCTACCCAGCAAGGATCTCCTTCAGATTTGACAGAGAAATTAAAACCTTTACAGACAAGCAAAAGCTAAGAGAATTCAGCACCACCAAACCAGCTTTACAACAAATGCTAAAGGAACTTCTCTAGGCAAGAAACACAAGAGAAGGAAAAGACCTACAAGAACAACCCAAAACAATTCAGTAAATGGTAATAGGACCATACATATCGATAATTACCTTAAATGTAAATGGATTAAATGCTCCCACCAAAAGACACAGACTGGCTGAATGGAAACAAAAACAAGACCCATATATATGCTGTCTACAAGAGACCCACTTCAGACCTAGGGACACATACAGACTGAAAGTGAGGGGATGGAAAAAGATATTCCATGCAAATGGAAATCAGAAGAAAGCTGGAGTAGCAATTCTCATATCAGACAAAATAGACTTTAAAGTAAAAACTATAACACAAGAGAAATCAGAGGAAATCAAAAAATATCTAGAAACAAATGATAATGAAAACACGATGACCCAAAACTTATGGGATGCAGCAAAGGCATTTCTAAGAGAGAAATTTATAGCAATACAATCCTACCTTAAGAAACAAGAAACACCTCAAATAAACAACCTAACCTTACACCTAAAGCAATTAGGGAAAGAAGAACAAAAAACCCCCAAAGTTAGCAGAAGCAAAGAAATCATACAGATCAGAGCAGAAATAAATGAAAAAGAAATGAAGGAAATGATAGCAAAGATCAATAAAACTAAAAGATGGTTCTTTGAGAAGAT
>NC_041215.1:73698271-73698590 GCF_002837175.3 Physeter macrocephalus | reverse complement strand
ATAAAATGGACAAACTGGAAGAAATGGACAAATTCTTAGAAATGCACAACCTTCCGAGACTGAACAGGGAGGAAATAGAAAATACGAAAAGACCAATCACAAGCACTGAAATTGAAACTGTGGTTAAAAATCTTCCAACAAACAAAAGCCCAGGACCAGATAGCTTCACAGGCAAATTCTATCAAACATTTAGAGAAGAGCTGACTCCTATCCTTCTCAAACTCTTCCAAAATATAGCAGAGGGAGGAACACTCCCAAACTCATTCTACGAGGCCACCATCACCCTGATACCAAAACCAGACAAAGATGTCACAAAGAA
>NC_041215.1:73670545-73696618 GCF_002837175.3 Physeter macrocephalus | reverse complement strand
AAGCAACCTAAATGTCCATCAACAGATGAATGGATAAAGAAGATGTGGCACATATATACAATGGAATATTACTCAGCCATAAAAGAAACAAAATTGAGTTATTTGTAATGAGGTGGATGGACCTACAGTCTGTCTTACAGAGTGAAGTAAGTCAGAAAGAGAAAAACAAATACTGTATGCTAACACATATATATGGAATCTAAAAAAAAAAAAAAATGGTCATGAAGAACCTAGGGGCAAGACGGCAATAAAGACGCAAACCTACTAGAGCATGGACTTGAGGATACGGGGAGGGGGACAGGTAAGCTGGGACAAAGTGAGAAAGTGGCATGGACATATATACACTACCAAACGTAGAATAGATAACTAGTGGGAAGCATCCACATAGCACAGGGAGATCAGCTCAGTGCTCTGTGACCAGCTAGAGGAGTGGGATTGGTAGGGTTGGAGAGAGGGAGACGCAAGAGAAAGAGATATGGGGACATATGTATATGTATAACTGATTCAATTTGCTATAAAGCAGAAACTAACACACCATTGTAAAGCAATTATACTCAATAAAGATGTTTTAAAAAACATACCAATGGCATTTTTCATAGAACTAGAACAAATAATTCTAAAATGTGTACAGAAACAAAAAAGAATCCTAATAGCCAAAGCAATCTTGAGAAAGAAGAACAGAGTGAAGGAATCATGCTCCTTGACTTCAGACCATACTACAAACCTACAAAAATTAAAATAGTATGCTACTGGCACAAAACCACATGTATCAATGGAACAAAGAGTCCAGAAATAAACCCACACACCTATAGTTAATTGATCTTAGACGAAGGAGGCAAGAATACATAATGAGGAAAAGACAGTCTCTTCAATAAGTAGTCTTGGTAAAACAGGACAGCTACATGTAAAAGAAAGAAATTAGAACATTTTCTCATACCATATACAAAAATATACTCAAGAGGGATTGAAGACCTAAATGTAAGACCAGACACCATAAAACTCCTAGAAGAGAACATAGGGAAAACACTCTTTGACATAAATTGTAGCAGTATTTTTTCAATCTGTCTCCTAAGGCAAAGAAATAAAAGCAAAATTGAACAAATGGAACCTAATTAAACTTAAAAGCTTTTGCACAGAAAAGGAAATCAACAAAAATACAACTTATTGAATGGGAGAAAATATTTTCAAATGATATGATCAATAAGGGGTTAACATCCAAAATATATAAACAGTCATACAACTCCCTATCAAAAAAAAACCCAATAAAAAAATATGTAAAATAGACATTTTTCCAAGGAAGACATACAGATGGCCAATAAGCACATTGAAAGATATTCAGCATCACTAATCAGAGAAATGTCAATCAAAACCACAATGAGATCATCTCACACTTGTCAGAATGGCCATCATCAAAGAGACCACAAATAACAAATGTTGGTGAGGATGTGGAGAAAAGGGAACCCTAGTACAGTGTTTGTGGGAATGCAAATTTGTGAAGCCACTATGGAAGACAGTATGATGGTTCCTCAAAAAAACAAAAATAGAAACTACCAGGAAGATCAATCAAGACGGCAAAGTAGGAAGATGTGGAACTCACCTCCCCCCACGAGCACATCAAAAATATATCTGCGTGCGGAAAAATTCTCACTGAAAACTAACTAGAAACTGGCCTAGAGACCAAGGCTGTAAGAGCCACACAATCAGGTACAAAGGGAAGAGAAATGATCAGGTCAGAACCTGTGCCCCTGGGAGGGGAATCAGAGCAAAAGTGAGATTACACAGGAGGAGATCCACCATGGGGAGTGAGTGGTTTGAACCACATATTGGGCACCCCAGTCTTGGGGTGAAGCTGTTCTGTCTGGCCCGAAACCTTGAGTGTGATAGAAGGTAATAATACTGAGTGGTGTCTGCTCTGGCTCCAAAGGGCCAGAGTGAAGCCACAGGCCCACCCCAGGGAAGAGGCATGAGCCCAGATCCCCTGGGGCTATGTGCTGCTGGGGTGGATCTTGTTTCTGGCCCACAGGGATGCCCTGCTGGGCCTGTAGCCAGGTCAATGCCTCAACTGGCCTGAGCAAGGTGACTGGGCAGGACTGGCTGCAGGCCTGGAGATGGGCGAGGGGAGGTGAGGCTGGGGTACCACTACTCCTGCAGCCACGCAGGCTCTGCAGCCACCACTCCAGCTGGTAGACATCCTCCGTGGCCTGGTTGAGTCAGTCAAACTGGCAAATAGGGCCTCAAACATGGCTTGGAGGCAGGAGGGCTCAGGCTCGGGCGCCCCTCAGGGTCCTGGCTGGCCCAGGCTCATGCTCAGCCCGTCCAGCTGGCTGGAGTTGGTGGAAGTTGAGAGAGGCCCTCTACTGGGTGGGAAGATGAGCCCATCTTGACTGGTTGGAGAGCTGTGGGAAACCCAAACTCCACTCAAGAGGAACATATGCATGTTTGAGTGCTCCTGAGGCAGGGCAGAGAGGCCAGATTGCAAACTGCTGGAGTGGCTGCCCAATTCCCTGCGACCGGCCCTGTGTGTGTGCCCCAGCCTGAGCCCAGTGAACTCTTTAGCCCAACTTATTAAGTCACAGCTCCACACTGGAGCAAGAGCCATCACAACAAAGGAAAGAGCTAGGCCATAAGATGCAGAGGCCACTCAGACCCAAAGCATCCTCTGAGTAGGGTGTTGGCCGCCATTACTGGCGCTTTCACAAGTAGTGTATCAGAAGCATTCCTGATCTCGGATGGCAGGTGGACCACCACAGGCCGTGCATCAACACATGCTGAGTTCACATGGGCCCTGCCTGCCCTGCAGTGCAGCTCCACACCAGGGTGGGGGTGGCAGATGCTGCGGGGATAGATCAGATGTGAGGGACGAAAGAGACTCAGACCCGAGCATTGTCTGAGCAGGAGGAAGCTATTACTGGTGCTTGTTCAGGCAGCACACCAAAAGCAGCCTGGACCACTGTCTGTGGACAGACCACCACACCCCATACCCTGTCACAAACTGAGAGCCCTCACAGGGCCCTCTTGCTCTAGCACTGCTCCTGTCAGGGCCAAGGGTGCTGGTGCCGGCATGGAAGAGAGCTCACATTTAAAAGGAGCAGAGCCAGCTTGGATATGACCCTCAGGGTTTCTGCTCCAATAATCTGGGACCAGGGCCTGCCTCTGACAGGTGATGGACCCTGAGCAGAGGGGAATCCCTGCCTCACACCTGGATCTGGCCCTAGTGTCCCTTCATCTCCAGCCCCACCTCCTACCAAGGTTATAGCTGCTAGCATACCCTGAGGTAAGATGTGACTAGTGTTCATGTCAAATCCAGCTCTCCTACCAAAGCCACTGGGCACAGGCAGATTGTATAGGGCTACTTCCACATAAGAATACTACTTCAAGACTGCAATATTTAACTGTTTCACCTAAATTCATAGAGACAGAGAAAGTTAAACAAAATGAGAAAACAGAGAAACTAGTCTCCATCGAAAAAACAAGAGAAAATCCCTGAAAACATAATGAAACAGAAACAATTTACCAGATAAAGAGTTCAAACCATTAGTAATAAGGATGCTAACTGAATTAGATGAACACAGTGAGAATTTTAACAAGGAATTAGGAAATATTAAAAAGAACCCATCAGAACTGAAGAATACAATAACTGAAATGAATAACACACTAGAAGGAATTGATAGCAGACCAAGGGATAAGGAAGAATGCATAAGTGACCTAGAAGATAGAATGGAAATCATCCAATCAGAACAGCAAAAAGGAAAAAAAAATAGTTTAAGAGATCTCTGGGATAACATCAAGCATCACAACATTCCCATTATAGGGGTCCCAGAAGGAGAAGAGAGAAAGGGGTTGACAAGGTATTTGAGATTATGGCTAAAATCTTCACAAACCTGAAAAAATATATCCAAGTACAGGAAGCACAGAGGGTCCCAAACAAGATGAACCCAAACAGACCCACATCAAAACATATCATAATTAAAACAGCAATAGTTAGAGAATTCTAAAAGTAGCAAGAGAAAAACCAAAGTCAAACAAGATGAACCCAAACAGACCCACATCAAAACATATCATAATTAAAACAGCAATAGTTAGAGAATTCTAAAAGTAGCAAGAGAAAAACCAAAGTCATGTGCAAGGGAACCTCCTAAGGCTATCAGCTGATTTCTCTGTAGAAGCTTTGCAGGCCAGAAGGGAATGGTATGATATATTCAAAGTGCTGAAAGGGAAAAGTCTGTAACCCAGATTGAAGAATTGAAGGAGAGATAAAGAACTTCTCAGACAAACAAAACTAAGAATTCATCAATACTAAACCTACACTAAAAATATGTTAAATAATCTTCTTTAAGTGGAAAAGAAAAGGCTATAACAAGAAGTAAGAATCTATAGGAAAGGAAAAATTCTATTAGGAAAGGCAAATTTAGGGTAAAGGCTGAGAATCAACCACTCAAATTAGCTAGTATGAAGATTAAAAGACAAAAAATTATAAAAGCAACTATAACTGCAACAAACAGTGAAGGGATAAACATGAAGATATAAATTATGACATCAAAACAAAAAATGTGAAGGAGTAAAAAAAACGTAGATATTTTAGAATGTGTTTGAACTTAAATATTTAATTACTTTAAATGTCAATGGACTAAATGCTCCAAAAAACATGGGGTGGCTGATTGGATGAAAAAACAAGACCCATCCATATGCTACTTACAAGACACTTACTTCAGAGCTAAAGACACATACAGGCTGAAAGTGAGGGGATGCAAAAAGATATTTCATGCAAACAGAAATAAGAAACAGGTGTAGTAACACTCATATCAGACAAAATAGCCCTTAAAACAAAGTCTGTAACAAAAGACAAAAAGGACATTATATAATGTCAAAGGGATCAATACAAGAATCAACACAAGGAGAGGATATTATACTCATTAACATATATGCATCCAATAGAGGAACACCTAAATATATAAAGCAAACATTAACAGACATAAAGGGAGAAATTGACAATAATATAATAATAGTAGGGGACTTTAGTATCTCACTTACATCAATGGAGAGATCATCCAGAAAAAAAATTCAGTAAGGAATGGTCTTAAATGACAAAATAGACCAGTTAGACTTAATAGATATCTACAGGACCTTCCATCCCAAACACAGTAGAATACACATTCTTTAAGTGCACACAGGATATTCTCCAGGATAGATGACATGCTAGGCCATGAAACTATTCTTGACAAATTTGAGAACATAGAAATTATATCAAGCATTTTTTCGACCACAATGGTATGAAACTATAAGTAAGTTACAGAAAGAAAAATGGGAAAGCACAAACGTGTGGAAACTAACAACATTCTACTAAAAAACCAATGGATCAATGATGAAAACCAAAAACACCTTGAGACAAATGAAAATGGAAACACAACTTTCCAAAATCTATGCAGCAAAAGCATTTCTAGGAGGGAAGTTTCTAGAAATACAGGCCTACCTCAAGAAACAAGAAAAATTTCAAATACACAATCTAAATCTACCATCTAACAAAATTAGAAAAAGAACAAATGAAGCCCAAGGTCAGCAGAAGGAAAGAAATAAGATCAGAGAGGAACTAAATTAAATAGAGATTAAAGAAACAACAGAAAATGATCAATGAAATTAAGAGCTGTTTCTTGGAAAAGATAAACAAAATTGATAAACTTTAGCCAGGCTCATCAAGAAGAAAAGAGAGAGGACCAAATAAACAAAATAAGAAATGATAGAGGAGAAACAATCACCAATACCACAGAGATACAAAAAAATCATAAGACAATGCTATTCACAGTTATATGCCAACAATTCAAACAACTTAGAGGAAAGGACAAATTTCTAGAAACATACAACCTACCAAGACTGAATCAGAAAGACAATTTGAACTGACAAATCACTAGTAGTGAAATTGAATTTGTAGTTTAAAAAAAAAACTCCCAGCAAAAAACCAAAAAAAGTCCAGGACTGGATAGCTTGACAGTGGAACTGTATCAAAGTAGAGCTAATACTATCCTTCTCAAACCATTCAAAAAATTGAAGAGGATGGATACTCCCAAATTCATTCTACAAGGCCACCATTACCCCAATAACCAAACCAAACAAAGGCCCTACTAAAAAAAAAAAAGAAAAGAGAAGAAAATCACAGGCCAATATCTTTGATGAATATAGATGCAAACATCCTCAAAATATCAGCAAACTAATTATATATATATATATATGCACACACATACACTATATATATATATATATATATATATATATATACACAAAAGGGATCATACATCTTGATCAAGTGGGATTTATTTCAGGGATGCAGGGATGATTCAATATTCACAAAAATCAACATGATACATCACAATAAGGATAAAAATCACATGATCATCTCAATGGATGCAGAAAAAGCATTTGACAAAATGCAATATCCATTCATGATAAAAACTCTCAAAAATGGTGTAGAGGGAATATATATTGACACAATAAAGGCCATTTATGACAAACCCACAGCTAACATCATACTCAACAGTGAAAAGCTGAAAGCCTTTCCTCTAAAATCAACAAGACAAAAATGCCCACTCTTACAACTTCTATTTAACATAGCATTGGAAGTCCAAGCCACAGCAATCAGACAAGAAATAAAAGGCATCCAAATTGGAAGGGAAGAAGTAAAAGTGTCACTACTTGTGAATAACATGTTAATATAAAAACCCTATAGTCTCCACCAAAAAATTATTAGAACGAATAAGTGAATTCTGTAAAGTTGCAGGATACAAGATTAATATACATAAATCTCTTTCTTTTCTATGAACTAATAATGAACTATCAGAAAGAGAAAGCAAAAAAAAAAACCCAATAACTTTTAAAATTGAATTTTTAAAAAACCTAGGAATAAACTTAGGAGGTGAGACAACTATACTCTTAAAATTACAAAACATTGATGAAGGAAATTGATGATAAAAAGGGAAAGATATCCCATGTTCTTGGACTGGAAGAATCAATATTATTAAAATGGCCATACCACCCAAAGCAACCTAAGGATTTAATGCAATCCCTATCAAAATACCCAGGACATTTTTCACAGAACTAGAATAAATAATCCTAAAATTTATATGGAACAACAAAAGACCCCAAATATCCAAAGCAATCTTGAGAAAAAAAGAACAAAGCTGGCAGTATCATGCTCCCTGACTTCAGAACATACTACAAAGTTACAGTGATCAAAACACCATGGTACTGACACAAAACCAGAAACATAGATCCATGGAATAGAATAGAGAGCCCAGAAATAAACCCACACACTTATGGTCAATCAATATACAACAAAGGAGGCAAGAACATACAATGCAGAAAAGACAGTCACTTTAAAAAGTGGTGCTGAGAAAACTGGATAGCTACATGTAAAAGAATGAGCTTAGAGCATTTCCTCACACCAATACAAAAATATACTCAAAATTGATTAAAGGCCTAAACGTAAGACCTGAAACCCTAAAACTTCTAGAAGAAAACATAGGCAAAGCACTCTTTGACATAAATTTTAGCAATATTTGTTGTCATCTCCTAAGGCAAAGGAAATAAGAGCAAAAATGAACAAATGGAAACTAATTAAACTTAAAAGCTTTTATTCAGTAAAGGAAACCTTTGACAAAATGAACCACCTGCTGAATGGGAGAAAGTACTTGCAAATGATATGACAAATAAGGAGTCAATATCCAAAGTATATAAACAGGTCATACGATTCATAAAAAAAAAAAAACTCAATTAAAAAACGGGAAGACCTGAATAGACATTTTTCCAAAGAAGACATTCTTTTCCAAAGGCGACATTCATGTGCCAATAGGCACATGAAAGATGTTCAACATCACTAATCATGGAAATGCAAATCAAAACCACAATGAGAGATCGCCTCACATCTGTCACAATGGCTATCATCAAAAAGTCTACAAATAACAAATCCTGGAAATGGTGTGGAGAAAAGGGAACCCTCCTACACTATTGGTGGGAATGTAAAGTGGTGCAGCCACTATGGAGAACAGTGCAGAGGTTCCTCAAAAAACCAAAAATAGAACTACTATCTGATCTAAGCAATTCCACTCCCGGTTATGTATCAAAAAAAAAAAAGCCCTTGAAAACACTCATTCAAAAAGATACATGCACCCCAATGTTCATAGTAGAATATTTACAATAGCCAAGATATAGAGGCAACCTAAGTGCCAATTGATAGATGAATGGATAAAGATGTGTTATATACATATATATACACACAATGGAGTATTAGTCATAAAAATGAAATTCTGCCATTTGCAACAACGTGGATGAACTTACAGAGTATTATGCTTACTGAAATAAGTCAGAGAAAGACAAATACTGTATGCTATCACTTACACGCGGAATCTAAAAAATAAAACAAACAAATATATGGGAAAATAGAAACAGACTCAGATATAGGGAACAAATTAGTGGTTACCAATGGGGGGAGGGAGGGGGAATGGAAAAGATAGGGGTAGGGGATTAAGAGGTACAAAATACTATGTATAAAATAAGTTACAAGCATATATTGTACAGCACAGGGAATACAGCCAATATTTTATGATTATTTTAAATTGAATATAATCTATAAAAATTTTGAATTACTACGTTGTACACCTGAAAATAATATAATACTGTATATCAACTATACCTTATTAAAAATAATTTTGATATTGTAAAACCTTGAAAGTTTCTCAGGGACTCCCCAAAAGTCCTTGGACAAGATATCGAGAACCACTGTGGAGGACAAAAGAGACTGGAGTCCCAATATAACTGCATGGAACAGAATCCTCTAACCCCGACACCCCAGACCACCTACCAACATATACCTTCATGTGGATGATAAATAAATCTTCTATCTTCAGTTAGCCACTGTACTTTGATCTCCATTTATGCAGTCAAACCAACAGCCTAAGACAATCATTTGACTAGCAGGGTTTTCTTAAAGCAGTTAAGAATGAAGTGATATTTCTCGTACAAAGTGTGAACTAAAAGTGGAAAATAAACTGTAGATTTAGAAAGCCTCCACTATCAAAATAAATGGAAGGAAGTGCCTCTCCTTATGGAAGTTAGGAATGTTTCCAAGCTTTCAGATCTGAAGTGTGCCTGTTTCATTTTGTCTGGTCCACTTTGCTCACTTAGGATACTTGGTGACCCCAGTAGGTAAATGAGTCAGTGGAGAGCCAATGGAAGGTTTTTGGTAGGGAAGTGATGTGATCAGAGCAATGTTTCAGAAAGAGCAATCGGATAGTCCTGGGCAAGTGGACTGGAAGAAGAGAGGCTAGCAATGGGAGAGCTGGACAGACATAAGGTACCATAAGATTCTAGGAGAATAATGAGTCTGGATTAGGTCAGTGGAGAGGAGGAGGAGGAGTGGATTTAGAGTATTAATGCCTGGATCACAGCTCCTACACTGTAATAGTTACAGAGGACCATGGCACAGAGCACAGCCCAACTCTGCACCTAGAATATTCCTTAGGATGGCTTGTTTTCAGAGCCCTGTCTGCTGGTCTGGACCATGTCAAAACATTAAGGATCTCTTTAAGTCTTTCCCAAAGCTACCTAAAGCTGATCCCATGTTTCCTTCCCCAGAGCCAAATTATCCCACTCTCCACCTCCACACGCTGATGGATCTGAAACAGACAGCACACGTGGCCACATCTCACCTCTTAGTAGGCGGCAGCGGTAAAAGAGGTGCCCCCTAGGGCTGCCTGCCTTATAATCCCACCAAAAGTCCCTGCCTCCCAGTCCTGGGAAGAGAACAAGGGGGTCACTGCTCTGGGCTGTGTCCCTGACCTGTGTTCAAGATATCCTCGATGGTTCTTTGAATTTATCATAGTCCTCCTTCCTGCAATCTGGAATGAAATATTAGTGTGCTCAGCAATAGAAAGGATAATAGCCAACATGTACAGATTGTTTACAATGTGCCAGGTACACCTTTAAGTGCTTTATATACATGAAGATGTTTAATCCTCAAAACAACCATTGAAGACAGGTAGTAGTATCATCCCCATACAGATGATGGAACTTAAGCACAGGATATTGAATAACTTGCTGATATGGTATATCTAGTAACTGAAGGAGCTTGGATTTAAGCCAGGTCATCTGTCTCCAAAACCCTGCAGTCTTAACCATGACATTCAACCATCTCAAATATGGTGCCCAGGGTTCAAGCCTGGGTTCTGGAGGATAGCCATTCCCAAGAACGTGAGAAAAAGAGAAGGCAGGGAGGGCTTGATATTATATTCACAGCACCTAATACCCAAACAAACAGAACTGGAGAAAAATCAATTTGATTCTCTTTCTGTGCCTTTACAACACATGCCCAAATTCATCGGATCTCTTGTGTCAGAAATAGAATGGAATTAAATACAAGTCTAAAGTGAGGAGTCTGGAGTGCTGGACTATTGGTTTTAAATCCAATCAGGAGGGGCTTCCCTGGTGGCGCAGTGGTTGCGCGTCCGCCTGCCGATGCAGGGGAACCGGGTTCGCGCTCTGGTCTGGGAGGATCCCACATGCCGCGGAGCGGCTGGGCCCGTGAGCCATGGCCGCTGGGCCTGCGCGTCCGGAGCCTGTGCTCCGCAACGGGAGAGGCCACAACAGAGGGAGGCCCGCATACCACAAAAAAAAAAAAAAAAAAAAAAAAAAAATCCAATCAGGAGCTTTCATTTATAACTTGCTGAAAAGCAGGGAGAAGTGTTCCTGGTTCCAGGTTGCTACTGGGCTTCTAATTACCCACTCAGAAAGGAATCTCTCACCAGGGCCAACACCATGGTGCATTCACAGCCTTACTTGTGTGTTCTAAGGAAGATGGCAAAGCCCTCTACTCTCTCTTCACCAGGGAGCTGCCCGATAGCCAGGGTCCTTGAATCTCCAGGTTTTATCAGTAGATGAGATAATTAGGCACAGTTGGTCAAAGGCCATCCATGTGTTTTTCTTCCAGAATGATTCTGAGTGTTTATTTGTGGAATCCATGTTTATGCCTTTGGCAGCCAGGCCAGTTTTCTACATATTTAAAATACCAACTCAAACCTTACCAGCACTGATACCTTTTCGTCCTGCAGTAGGCAGAATCTCCTTCCTGGGGTCTTTACTTTAGCACTTACTAAATCACATTATTACTGATTGCTTAAATAACTGTTATTCCACCAGATTATGAGCCTCTCTAAGACAAGTGTTACCAAACCAGGTTTGTTTTGCTTGATGAACAGCAAGCCAACACTCTGATACCGAGGTTTGCAAGCAAAGAGAGGGTTTATTCACAAGGCAGCCAAGCGAGGAAACGGGAGAATAAACCTCTAATCAGCCTACCCCTAGGCAAGGGGCTCAGGGTATTTATGGGGTAAAGAATAAAGCAGCAGAGCATGGGTAGCATAGCAGAAGGTGACTGGAAAAAGTTGTGCTAATAGTCACTCTGTGCAGGTGTAACTAGGCTATGGGCCTCTGCACGTTCTGAAAGGTGGAGTTTTTGGCCCTTTGATGTCAAAAGGTCATCGAGCTCAAACACTCATGCATGCCCAGTTGGAGGGTCGGTGTTGATATAGCCCTGATATCTATACATAAAATTGATACTAAAATAAGCACCAGGATTCCAAAAATGCATCAATGGGATATGCAGACTAATCACATTTTTAACCAGCTCAAGTTAATCTAGACACAGCTGACTCCAAGTTCCTGGAAAATAACTCAGGCAAACATCTTATTGTTTAGGCTATGTGCCACTTGGAGGACAGGCAAGTCTTAAAATGACTTTGATTAGTGAAGGCAGGTGAAATGGATTTGACTAATTACCACCCATGTTTTCACAAGGACTGTGCCCCATCCATCTTCTGTACTGAGCACAGGGGGCTGTACACATAGTAGGTCCCATGGTTGATGGAAGAAAAACAAAAGAATGGAAAGTGAGAATGAGAGGCAGATAATGGTGTTAACACCTGTATACGATTCAAGATGTCCTGAGAACAACCCTCCTGTCCCCGAGAAATCTTCTTCCTGGCCCTGCTTCTGTGACATTCTACTATAATCAAGGAGTTTTGGAAATACAAGTAGCACTGGGAAAATAATTCTTCCTCAACCTATAGCTATTAATATAGGATGGAATGATTCTTAAAAGGTGCTTTGCAGGGTACAAAGAGACTGGGAAAGATTGGGCTGTGATGTCGCCCACGATGGGTTGTGTCAGGCAGAGGGAAAAAGCCAGAGACAGTAAATGTCTTGGTAGGTAGAGGAGAGAAGGGTAAGGGAAGGGGACGGGAGGATTTAAGGCAAATTTCCTTACATCATAATTGTCTCTAGAACCAGCCCAGAAGGGAAAAACATATGATTATACTGCATATCTCACTGATGCATTTTTGGAATCCTGGTACTTATTTCAGTATCAATTTTATGTGTAGATGTCAGGGTTAGACCAACTAGTCTAATTCTCTTGGAAATGTGGCACCCAATGAACCAAACTGCTGAAGTGTATAATTCAGTGCTTTCAAGGCCAAAGCAAATGCTCCACACTTAGCCTTCTTTTTTCTGAATAAACTAATCAATCCACTGGATGAAGCCACATTTCCTTTTCACAGCCAAATCCCAAATAATATGATGATTTTTCAGTTCCCAATGGCAGTTTAGTCTGGACCTGGTTGTGCTATATGACTTGGTGGCTTAGTGGGCACTTCGAGACCTTCATAACTGCAGAGACCTGGGAAAACACAGCACATTGAGCTGCTCTGTGCTGTGGACGGGAGGCTCATTTCTGCAGACCTCCAGACTTCCCACTCCTTATCCACCACCTTCCTTCCACTGTTGTTTGCTTCTCCCCTCCCCTGTTGCTTACCTTCAGTGTCATTTACTCTTCCAAAGCCACCTGCTCCTCCTTGCCTTTGAGTTTCTAGGTGCCAGCTCTCTAAGATTTGACCTCGGGACCTGCCAAATCAGAGCTGGGATGGCTTTTCCCATCTGCAGCAAAAGCCATTTCGAAAAGCAGACAGAGCGCTGGGCTTCTCATATCTTCCTTGCTGCGTGTGTTTGTGGCTGCAAAAACCAATTACTGAAGCTCAGCTGTAAGAAATGAAATTTAGTCACAGGTAAAGTTCATGAACACGGTATTAGCTGCAGAATGTGTGGTGGCATCTTTTACAAATGAATGCATATCCTCAATCCTGCTCCTTTTACAAATAAGCCATCTCCAGAGAGATGTTGATGGCAAAAACAGAAGTAAGTCTAATGGCCTGGCAGCCACAAAGCTGCTCAGAATAATGAGCTATGGCACATAGCACTTTATCTTCATCTGATTTTTCCCTCTGCTTGTTTATAGCATCTGAAATGCCCATATTCCCTTGGGATCAAACAGGCTTATAGCCCTGCAGGACAAACTCTCCCCTCTACACTTTTTGGGTTAATATTTGAAGCTGTTGCACCAAGAGGAATTGTTGCATAGAGAAAACACAGAAAGCAAATGAGGGCACATTTGGATACCATTTAGACTTTCCTAGCATCAGTCCTGAGAATGACTGTATACTCTCTTCCAATTGCCCCAGAATGATTTGGAAAACCAAGGACCAAAACATCACATTTAGTTGACCTGTTTACACTAGAGAGAAACTTTGGTAAAAATACATTTTTTAGTGAGAAAGCAACTTGATTTGATAATTTGTGCTTCCATAGAGAAGTTACACCTGGTAGACCCCTCAATATCAACTGTTATTCTAGGTGAAAAGGGAAAGCTTTTTAAAACCAGATCTAAAAGGACCTTGAAGAGGCCTTGAGAAGTCAGACTTTTCAGGCTGTTGGCTTATTGTTCAAACCATACAAGAGGTATCTGTATGGGTCACTTAGATCCTTGATTGAGCCATGGCCTCTGCTAGTGGTGGTTCTCCTTGGTTTGCCTCCCTACAGAAGGCATGCTGACTTACCAGGTTGAGTGTTGGTTTCCACTGCCAGCTCTTTTATCCATACTGCTGGATAGTACTAGGTTAATCCTACAATCTTATCTAACTGCTTTTAACTCTCCTTTGTTCTTTACTTTCTACTCGGAGCCACTATGAGGTAAAAAAAGAAAAAAAAAGTCTGAAGGAAGCTTAAACTTGAAAACAGAGTTCGTTATGAAACTTTGCAAATGCTTGCAGAGACCTTCATCCACTCAGCTCTTCTCACTTTTGGCCAATGCCTCAGTGCTTCCTTTACTAGGAGGAAAAATGTCTACAGTTGTGTTTTCTTGTTTACCCTCTGGTCTGTTCAAAATTCCATCTGCATATGAATACCCTGCTCTTTTTTATGATCTCAGGTGGTGTCTAACCCTTCTTTCCCAGGCTAATTAGTCAACTTGAGTTCTTAAATCCATACTCTTCTTTTCCTTGGTGCCTTTGCTCCACTACCTTTCCTCTTCCCTGGTACCTTCAGTTTCTACTCCTGCCTTGGCTCCCCTTCCTAACTGCCTGCAGATATGCACACACCTGTGCCTGGGAAGATTTCCCAAGCTATCCTGCTACTTTACTTCTCCTTTTCCCTACCAAGACTCTTGACCAAATGCCACCCAGCCTCCACCTCCAGTAATAGTAATACTAATAAAGAAATGATGTTACCAAACCAGGTTCATATTGCCTGATGCACAGCAAGCCGAAATGCTAAGACACCGAGGTTTGCAGCAGAGCGGGTATATTCACAAGGCAAACCAAGCAAGGAGATAAGTCTCAGCTCTGCCTTACGGAAAACAAGGGGTATGGGGTATTTATGGGATAAAGAAAAAAGAATCAGGGTGGTCTGAGGCGAGGGGAAGGGCGATTGGGAAAAGGTGCAGTAATCATCATTCTGCACAGGCTTAACTATGCTACAAGGCTCTGCCTGTTCAAAAAATGGAGGCACTTAGCACGCTCTGAGGGTGGAGTTTTCGGCCCTCTGACGTCAAAAGATCACTGAGCTGACACTCGCGCATGCCCAGCTGGAGGCTCTGTGGTCCTCTGCGGTCTTAACCAGCTCAGCTGGAACTAGACTCAGCTGACTCCAAGCTGCCGGAAAACAACTTGGACAAACTTTTTTTTTTTTTTAACATCTTTATTGGAGTATAATTGCTTTACAATGGTGTGTAAGTTTCTGCTATTGGGCAAACATCTTATTGTTTAGGCTACTTGCCGTTTGGAGGACAAGTCTTTTTTTTTTTTTAACATCTTTATTGGAGTATAATTGCTTTACAATGGTGTGTTAGTTTCTGCTTTACAACAAAGTGAATCAGTTATACATACACATATGTTCCCATATCTCCTCCCTCTTGCGTCTCCCTCCCTCCCATCCTCCCTATCCCACCCATCTAGGTGGTCACAGAGCACCGAGCTGATCTCCCTGTGCCATGCGGCTGCTTCCCACTAGCTATGCACCCTACGTTTGGTAGTGTATATACGTCCATGCCACTCTCTCACTTCGTCACAGCTTACCCTTCCCCCTCCCCATATCCTCAAGTCCATGCTCTAGTAGGTCTGTGTTTTATTCCCGTCCTACCACTAATCTCTTCATGACATTTTTTTTTCTTAGATTCCATATATATGTGTTAGCATACGGTATTTGTTTTTCTCCTTCTGACTTACTTCACTCTGTATGACAGACTCCAGGTCCATCCACCTCACTACAAATAACTCAGTTTCGTTTCTTTTTATGGCTGAGTAATATTCCATTGTATATATGTGCCACATCTTTATCCATTCATCTGTTGAAGTCTTTTGTAGATGACCTTGATTAGCAAAGGCAGGTAAAATGAATTTGACTAATGATTACCCACGGTTTCAATGATAAATAACATTTGAGTGCCTACTCTGTGCCTACACTGTCTTAGAAATGTATACACATTGTCCTTTAGCCTCACAAAAACCTTATGAGTTAGCTACTATTATTACCATTATTATCTCCATTTTAAAGATGGGGAGATGGAGGCATAAAGGAGTTAAGCATCTTGTACAAGATCACACAGCAAGCTTGGAGCAAAGATGGGACTGAAATCCAGGTAGTCGGCTCTCAGGGCCCACAGTTTACATCACTATCTTGTACTTTCTTCTCTCTTGTTCTGCAAATAGCCCTCCCAGCATTCTGAACCCATATGCAAGAAGTGCACTGACCTCATAAGAGTTGAACCCACTGACATTATCAATTTCTTGTTCTCATCAACCTTTCTGAAGTATCTGATACGGTTGATCTTCTGTTCCCATCTTCTTTTTGACCCTCTCCTCTCATTTGGCTCTCACAGCACCATACTGTTATAGTTCTTATCCATTCTCTCTGACCTTTCTTTCTCTGTCCTCTTCACTAACTCCATTTTCTGCCCTTAATATATATGAGCATGCCTGAGACGTTGCCACTCTTAATATAAAGTCTCTCACCCCATGCCTTCAACTGTGTCTACTGCCACTGAATCTTAGTTCTATAGCTTTAGCTCCACTGTCCCTCCTGGCACCAGGCTTGTATTTCCAACTGAATGGTGAACTTTTCCACTAGATTATATCACCTTCACTTCAAATGCACTATGTTAATATAAGTGAATCATATTTTCTCCAAATTACTAAAGCATTGTTCTTCTCTGCCCTCCACCTCTGCTTTTGTTCAATGGTGCTATTACTCATCTAGTCACTGGGCTTAAAATGTGGATGTCATCTCTGAAGACTCCCTCCTTGTCACCATTTAGCATTATCTACTCAAAATTAAGTCTTTTCAGTTCTTACTTTCATGATGCTCACAACTTTCTCTTCTATTCTATTGTCTTTCCAATGCCAGCACCCTAGAAGATGTCCTTATTAGCTAATGCTTGGCCTACAGTTTTAGCCAGTCTCTGACCTTCTTCCCTCTCTTGCTGACCCCAACCTATATGGCTGGCTGCCAATATGTCATCAATCCAAAACATTACTTCCATCAAATTATAACCCTGCTCATAAATCTAAAGAGGATTCCTATGAGAAAGTCCCAAACTCATTAGCCTGGCATTTAATGCCCTCTCTAAGCTGAACACAGTTTGTCTTTCCAGCTTTCTGCCCTCTACTCCAAGTGGGCTCTGCCTAAATCCAAACATATTCAGCACACTGTTGTGTCCACACCATGGCTCTCCCTTCCTGGGATGATGCCCTTGCTCTTCTCCACAGACTACTAACCTTTCAGGATCCAGCTTCAGTTCTTGTTTCTTCAATCAATATGTTATGACCACATTCTCCTAGAAGTGAGCTCCTTCCTCTGAATTCTATAGTAATGATCATCTATGCTATCAATGTAGCACTAAGCATTTCCTGCCTATATTTTCATGTGATATGCATTTCCTCCCCAACTCTTTTTTTCAAACACATTGTGCAGTTGTTAGAATCTGGGTACTATATTAGGTGTTTTAAAGTCACCATATTTTAATAATATATTGAGAAGTAGGTATTTTATCTGTACTTTACAGATAAAGAAACTGAGTCTCTGAGAAGTTAAGTAAATTGGCTAAGGAAGCAGCTAACATGAATCTAAGCAGGGATTTTAACCAGGGAATGTGACTCTGGAGCCCATTCTGTTTCTGTTGTACCACATCATGTCCTTTCAACTGCCTTGAGGGCAATGATCCAGTTTTATATCTCTCTGTATACTCCATGGTTCCTAGCACAGCTCTTGAACATACTGCTCAAAAATGTTGCTGTGTGAAAGATGGTGCTGCCAAAAAATTAAAATTTCCTAACATAAAAAGCCCGGGTCCTCCATAGGAGCCCATTGTCAACATGGGAAAGGAGGGGCGTCAGTCTGCCATAACAGCCTCATTGTCAGTGGGGTGTAGCTGCAGCCACAGTGGGTTCTGTGAACTCTGTGGGCATGAACATGCAGAGGTGGGGCTGAAATATGAGCCAGTTACTGGCAATCCACTGTGGGCCTGGGGAGGCAGCCCTGTTGGGTTCTCACTCTGGTGGATTTTGGGACCAGGACTGTGTACATATTCCTGAGTTGATTATCTGTGTGTTCAGGGGATGCAGCTCCCGAGGGTTTATGTGCTGATGGTTTTATGAGCATGCATGTGTTCCTAAGAGACTTCTGAGCCAATGACTGGAGTCCACAAGTGGAGGTGGCTTCCGAGGACAGCACCAGCAATGGTGATCTTTGTGGGTGCACACACCAGGTGGCAGGTGGCATCACAGAATCAGACGTCCTGGCGGACATCTCCTGGTGAAGAACACACACAGTGGCTCCTTTCCCAGCAAGAATGCTCTAGTTGTGCCTACCTCACAATGCAGCTTAGAACCAGACCTGGGGGCTTCTACTCCAACAGCTGGAGAGCAGACTCCGACCCCAACAGGGCTGTGACAACCATAGAGCAGAGAGGAGGCCCTGCCCAACATCCAGTGCAGGCTCTGGTCACCACAACACCAAACACACCCCCTATCAAGCGGATAAGGGCCAGCACACACTGAGGAAAGACGTGGCAAGAATCCATACCAAAAACAGCCCTCACACCAAAAATACTGGACTCAAGCAGGCTACACAGGGACAGTCCAACATAAAAAACAGCCCTTCAAAACCACGGTTGATAGCTGTTTCTCCTAGATTTATAGAGTCAGAGAAATATAAGAAAAATGAAAAAGCAAAGGAACTATTCCCAATTAAAAGAACAAGAGAAATCCCCTGAAAGGACAAACAATGAAACAGACTGCTCCAGTCTGAAATGCTGAAAGAAGTAAGAAGGCTATCAATAGAAATGTGGGTCACTAACAAGGAACTAGAAACTATAAGGAGAAGCCAATCAAAATCAGACAACTCAATTGCTGAGATGAAAACCAAGTTAAAGACAATAAATAGCAAACTAAATAATGCAGAAGGATGAATAAGTGATCTGGAAGAAGAATAACAAATCACCCAATCAGAACAGCAGACAGAAAAACAAAAGAAAAAAAATGAAAGCACCATATGAGATCTATGGGATAATACAAAGCATGACAATCTATACATAATAGGAATCCCAGAAGGCGAAGAAAGAGAAAAGGGGGTCAAAAATGTATTTGAAGAAATTATGGCTAAAAACTTCCCAAACTTAAAAGAGAAAACAGACATCAAGGTATAGGAAGCACAGAGGGTCCCAAACAAGATGAACCCAAACCAAGACATATTATAATTAAGATGGCAAAAGTTAAAGAGAGAATTCTAAAGGCAGCAAGGGAAAAAAAAAAAGTCAGTTATGAGGGTACCTCCGTAAGGCTATCAGCTGATTTCTCTACAGAAACTTTGCAGGCCAGAAGGAAGTGGCAAGATACATTCAAAGTCCTGAGAGGGAAAAACCTGCAACCTAGGATACACCACCCAGCAAGATTATCATTTAGAATATGAGAGATAAAGAACTTCTCAGACAAGTAAAAACCAAAAGAATATAGCAGTACTAAACCTATCTTAAAAGAAATATTGAAAGGTCTTCTCTAGAGACAAAAGAAGCAAGAATCTATAGGAAAGGGAAAATCAAAATTGGAAAGGTAAATATGTAAAAGGGTTGAAGATTACTTTAAAAAGCCAGTACATAGATTAAAAAACAATCAAAGAATTCTGTGAAAGTGATTATAATTACAATGAGCAGTAAAAGGATAAACATGAAGATATAAAATAGGACCTCAAAATCACAAAATGTCGGGGAGGGAAGTAAGAAAATATAGATCTTTCAGAATGTGTTTGAGCTTATACGACTACCAGTCTAAAGCAAATAGATATAGTTATGTGTTCACATACTGGAAAATCAGGGTAATCACAAATCAAAAACATACAATAGATTCACAAAAAGCAAAAAGAAAGGAACTCAGACATAATACCAAAGAAAACCATCAAACCACAAAAGGAAAAATGAAAAGAAGAAAGGAATAAAGAAGAAATATAAAATCAACTGTAAAACAAGGTTTAAAGTGGCAATAAGTACATACTTATCAATAATTACTTAAATGTTGTGACTTCCCTGGTGATGCAGTGGTTAAGAACCTGCCTGCCAATGCAGGGGACACAGGTTCAATCCCTGGTCCAGGAAGATCCCATATGCTGCAGAGCAACTAAGCCTGCGAGCCATAACTACTGAGCCCATGTGCCACAACTACTGAGGCCTGCTTACCTAGAGCCCATGCTCTGCAACAAGAGAAACCCACACACCGCAACAAAGAGTAGCCCCTGCTCACTGCAACTAGAGAAAGCCCACAGGCAGCAACGAAGACCCAATGCAGCCAAAAATAAATAAATAAATAAATATTTTAAAAATTACTTAAATGTCAACGGATTAAATGCTCCCATCAAAAGACTTAGAGTGGCAGATTGGATAATGAAACAAGAATCTACAATATGCTGCCTACAGGAGACCCACTTTAGGGCAAGGTCACACAGATTGAAAGTGAGGGTATGGAAAAAGTTATTTCACACAAATGGAAATGACAAGAAAGTAGGGGTAGAACTACTCATATCAGACAAAATAGACATATAGAAAATATCCCACATGCCATGGAGCAACTAAGCCCATGTGCCACAACTACTGAAGCCCACGCGCCTAGAGCCTATGCTCCACAACAAGAGAATCCACCACAATGAGAAGCCTGCACACCACAACGAAGAGTAGCCCCCGCTCGCTGCAACTAGAGAAAGCCTGTGTGCAGCAACGAAGACCCATCACAGCCAATAAATAAATAAATAAATTTTAAAAATTATTAAAAAAATAGAATCTGTAATTTAAAAACAAACAAACAAAAAAACCTCCTTGTAAACAAAAGTCCAGGACTGGATGGCTTCACTGGGGAATTCTACCAAACATACAAAGAACAACTTACACCTCTCCTCAAACTCTTGCAAAAGATTGAAGAGGAAGGAACACTCTCAAAGTCATTCTATGAAGCCACCATCACCCTTATACCAAAACCAGACAAAGATACTACCAAAAAAGAAAATTACAGGCCAATATCACTGATGAATATAGATGCAAAAATCCTCAGCAAAATATTTGCAAACTGAATCTAACAATACATAAAACGGATCATATATCATGATCGAGTTAGATTTATTCCAGGGTCACAAGGATGGTTCAGCATACTCAAATCAATCAATGTGATATACCACATCAACAAAAGCAAAGACAAAAACCACATGATCATCTCAATAGATGCAGAAAAAGCATTTGATAAAATTCAACATCCATTCATGATAAAAACTCTTACCAAAGTGAGTATAGAGGGAACATGTCTCAACATAATAAAAGCCATTTATGACAAACCCACAGCCGACATAATACTCAATGGTGAAAAGCTGAAAGCCTTCCCACTAAAATCTGGAACAAGACAAGGATGCCCACTCTCACCACTTCTATTTAACAGAGTATTGGAAGTTCTAGCCATGGTAATCAGACAAGAAAAAGAATTGAAAGGTATCCAAATCAGAAGGGAAGAGGTAAACTTGTCATTATATGCAGATGACCAGTACTCTATGTAGAAAACCTTAAAGATTCCACACGCAAAATAAACTATTAGAACTGATAAATGAATTCAGCAAGGTAGCAGGATATGAGATAAATATACAGAAATCTGTTGCATTTCTTTACACTAATAATGAGATATCAGAAAGAGAAAGTTTAAAAAAAAATCCCTTTAAAAATCACATTCAAACATAAAATACCTGGGAATAAACCTAACCAAGGAGGTTAAAGACATATGCTGATAACTATAAAACACTGATAAAGGAAATTGAAGGTTATTCAAGGAAATGGAAAGATATCCCATGCTCTTGGATTAGAAGAATTAATATAGTTAAAATGGCCATACTACCCAAAGCAATCTACAGATTTAATGTGATCCCTATCAAATTACACGACATTTTTCACACAACTAGAACAAATAATCCTAAAGTTTATATGGAACAACAAAACAGAATTGCCAAAGCAATCCTCAGGAAAAAGAACAAAGCTGGAGGCATGACTCTTCCAGACTTCAGACAATACTACAAAGCTACAGTAATCAAAACAGCATGGTATTGGTACAAAAACAGACATATAGATCAATGGAACAGAATAGAGATCCCAGAAATAAACCCACACACCTACAGTCAATTAATCTTTGACAAAGGGGGCAAGACTGTACAATGGAGAAATGACAATCTCTTGAGCAAGTCGTGTTGGGGAAGCTGGACAGCCACATGTAAATCAATGATTTTAGAACTCACCCTCACACCATACACAAAAATAAACTCAAAATGGCTTAAAGACTTAACTATGACATGACACCATAAAACTCCTAGAGAATAATATAGGCAAAACATTCTCTGACATATATTGTAGCAATGTTATCTTATGTCAGTCTCCCAAGGCAATAGAAATAAAAACAAAAATAAACAAAAGGGAACTAATCAAACTTATAAGCTTTTGCACAGCAAAAGGAACCATAAACAAAGCAAAAAGACAACCCACAGACTGGGAGAAAATATTTGCAAATGATGCAGCTGACAAGGGATTAATTTCCAAAATATACAAATAGCTCCTACAACTTAATAACAAAAAAACCAAACAACCCAATCAAAAAATGGGCAGAAGACCTAAATAGACATTTCTCCAAAGAAGACATGCAGATGGCCAACAAGCACATGAAAGGATGCTCAACATTGCTAATTATTAGAGAAATGCAAATCAAAACCTCAATCAGATACCAGTCAGAATGGCCATCATCAAAACATCTATAAATAATAAGTGCTGGAGAGGGTATGGAGAAAAGGGACCCCTCCTACACTGCTGGTGGGAATGTAAATTGGTGCAGCCACTTTGGAAAACAGTATGGAAATTCCTCAAAAAACTAAAAATAGAGTTACCATATGATCCAGCAGTCCCACTCCTGGGCATATATCCAGAAAAGACAAAAGCTCTAATTTGAAAAGATACATGCACTCCAATGTTCACGGCAGTACTATTTACAATAGCCAAGACATGGAAGCAACCTAAGTGTCCATCAACAGATGAATGGATAAAGAAGATGTGGCATACACACACACATGCACACATATACACAATGGAATACTACACAGCCATAAAAAAAGAATGAAATAATGCCATTTGCAGCAACACAGATGGACCTAGAGATTATCATACTAAATGAAGGAGACAAAGACAAATATATGATTTCACTTACATGTGGAATCTAATAAATAGTACAGATGAACTTATTTACAAAACAGAAACAGGCTCACAGGTAAAGAAAACAAATTTATGGTTACCAAAGGGGAATGTGGGGGAGGGATAAACTGGGAGTAGGGAATTAACAAATGTTTAAAACCGATAAACAATAAGGATTTACTGTAGGGAACTATATTCAATATTTTGTAATAAACTATAATGGAATTGAATTGAAAAATGAAGTATACATATATACATATAACCAAATCATTTTGCTGTATACCTGAAACTAACACAATATTGTAAATCAACTGTGCTTCCATTAAAAAAGTCATATTAAATTTATTTATTAATTTAGGGAGAATTGATATCTTTATTTATGATGTTGAATCTTCTATCACACATATACACAATGGAATACTACACAGCCATAAAAAAAGAATGAAATAATGCCATTTGCAGCAACACAGATGGACCTAGAGATTATCATACTAAATGAAGCAGACAAAAACAAATATATGATTTCAACACAATATTGTAAATCAACTGTGCTTCCATTAAAAAAGTCATATTAAATTTATTTATTAATTTAGGGAGAATTGATATCTTTATTTATGATGTTGAATCTTCTATCAAAAACAAGATATACTTTTCTATGAGCTCAAAAAAATTTATTTGCTTCTTTTAAGAGAATTTTTAAGTTTTATTAATAGAGATTTTATACATTAATTGTTAACTTCACTTCTAATTATTTTGTTTTAGCTTTAATTTTTGTGTTTAATTTTCAATTTTCAGTTGAAATTATAAATGGGATCTTTACTTCCATTATATTTTGTACCTAGTTCTTCTTTATTATCTAAAGGCTGTTAATTTCTGTCTGTTAATTTTACAGTCAGAAATCTTACTGAATCCTCTATTGTTTGTAGGCAATTTTCAGATTATTCTCTTGTATATTCCAGGTATAAATTATATCATTTATATTTAGTTTTATCTCTTACTGTCCAGTTTTCATACACCTAATTTATTTTTCATCTCTAATTTCATTGTCTAATACATGCAAAAACTCTTAAATTTTAGTGATGATAGTGAAGACATTTGTTTTATCTCTAAATTTAATGGGGATGATTTTAGCATTTCTCTGTTGGCCTAATGATAGATGTATTTTAACTAGTTAAGGAAATATTCATCAATTTCTAGTTGATTAAGATTCTTCAGCATCACAAATGGACTTTGAAACTTACCAAATGCATTTCCAGAAACTCTAGAGGTGATTTTATATGATTTATCCACTCTTAGATTCATTGCTGTAGTGAATTACATAAATAGCTTTCCCAAAACTAAAATTTCCTACATTATTGGAAAAATCTTACTTGGCTAGTTGGTCATTTTCTTATAATGTGGTGTTTAGGTCTGCTAATATTTTATTTAGAAGTATTTTGCATTGATAATCATATGAGAGATTGACCTATAAAGATTTTCTTTTTGGAAATTTTTGTTGAATGTCGGTATTAATTATTGCATCATAAAAGAAACCACTGAAACTTTTCTTCTTTTCCTATGCTATATAATTATTTGTTATTTCAAAATTTATAAGAAATCCACCACAAAACCATTTGATCTTTGTGTTTTTGGAGGAGTAAGGTAGGGATAGCTCTTTGAAAACGTTCTCTATTTCTTCTATTTAATTGATATATTTACATATTTTATCTTTACTTGAATATGTTTTGAGAAAAATTATATTTACTTAGAAAATTATTTAGTTTATCTGGATTTTTAAAGTTAGTTGACTGTAATTAAGTAATACTATGTTTTATGATTAACTATTTCTTTAAATATAATACTTTCCCCCTTATTATTTCTTACTTTGTGTATTTGTGCTTCCTCCTATTTTTTGATTACATTTGTTATGAGCTTACTTACCTATTTTATTTTTCCGAAAACTGGATTCTGTATTTATTTGTTTTATTATTTGTTTCTTAATTTATTATTTTTTGTGTTTATCTTTATTGATTTTGTTCTGCTTTCCTTTGATTTATTTTATTTTGTTGCTCCTTTTCTAAATTATTATGTTGGATATTTAGTGGATATTTCTATTAATAGTTATTGAAGTTTTTGCATTTTCTTTTGAGTGCTGCTGTATGCAATCACACAGATTCTGCCATGTAGTCTTTTTATTTTTTTCCCCCAGATACCCTAAAACTTGTTTTGGAGCTTTACTTTTCCCAACAGTTGGTTAAGAGAAAGTGTCTGAATTTCCATGTAGTTTTCTGGTTTTGTTGTTTGTTCCAAGTTTTAATACACTATGGTCAGTGATTATACTATTTCTAAAAACTTTAGAACATAAAGAGGGTTTTTTGTGACTTAATAAGTTTTTATAACCATTCAATAGATTCTTGAAAAGTAGAAATGTTCTGTTTCTTGACTACAGCATTGATGTCCATTTTTATTGTTTTATCATTTGCTCAGTCATTGCCTGAGAGAAATATATTAAAGTTTTCTCTTATTAATATATTTCTGCCTTTATCTTCTTTAATTCCTAAAGTTTATGGTTTATGAATATTGCTGCCAAGTTACTTGCTTCATAGATATTCATACTTATTACAACCCTATTATGCACCTTTAATATTATAAATACCGGTCTGCTTTGTGCCCTGTTTATTGCTTTTCGTCCTGAATGATACCTTTTCTGATATTGAGATTGTGACCCCTGCTTTCCTTCTGTTTGCTCTCCTCTGGTGCCCTAAACTCTTCATTCATTTTCAACTTGGTTTAGCAATTCCAATTCAACGATTCATCCAATAAAAAAATCCACTCCCTAGAGTAATGGAAATAAAAACAAAAATAAACAAATGGGACCTAATGAAACTTCAAAGCTTTTGCACAGCAAAGGAAACCATAAACAAGACGAAAAGACAACCCTCAGAATGGGAGAAAATATTTGCAAACGAATCAAC
>NC_041215.1:73653930-73669928 GCF_002837175.3 Physeter macrocephalus | reverse complement strand
GGTGGGAGGGAGGGAGACGCAAGAGGAGAGAGATATGGGAACATATGTATATGTATAACTGATTCACTTTGTTATAAAGCAGAAACTAACAAAAAGAGAAAAAGACACATGGACCCCAATGTTCATTGCAGCACTATTTTCAATAGCCAGATCATGGAAGCAGCCTAAATGCCCATCGAGAGACGAATGGATAAAGAAGATGTGGTACAAATATACAATGGAATATTACTGAGCCATACGAAGGAAAGAAATTGGGTCATTTGTTGAGATGTGGATGGATCTAGAGACTGTCATACAGAGTGAAGTAAGTCAGAAAGAGAAAAACAAACATCATATATTAATGCATGTATATGGAACCTAGAAAAATGGTACAGATGATCCGGTTTTCAGGGCAGAAGTTGAGACACAGAGGTAGAGAACAAACGTATGGACACCAAGGGGGGATAGCCATGGGGGGTGGGGAGTGGGGATGGTGGTGTGATGAATTGGGCGATTGGGATTGACATGTATACACTGATGTGTATAAAATTGATGACTAATAAGAACTTGCTGTATAAAAAAATAAATAAAATAAAATTCAAAAATTAAAAAAATCAGTTATTTACAAAGATTCATGTGTAAGAATAATCATTAAAAGAGGAGGTTGATTAAATAAATTATTCTATACTCACAATGTGTAATAACATATGTGCTAAAATCAGATTGAATAAAAATAGTGACAACAATGTTTAAAACATAGAGATATTTTATATGCTTTATAAAATATTTTCTGATAAAGCCAGTTACCAAATAGATTGTGTAGTTTGATCCCAACATAAAAATCCATTCCCATATCTTTAATCATACCTATGTATCTATACAATATAGCTCTATAAAAATTGGACAAGTGTGTATAAAATATTAAGTTATTATATCTAAGTAGGAGTAGTAGTATAAATGGTTTTAATTTTCTTCTTTGTGCTTTTCTATATTTTCTGAAGTTTTAATATTTACATATTTTTTATAATCTCAAAATATGTGATTTTTTTTCCCTAAAAATGAAGAAAAAAAAAGCTTACTGTCTAATAATTTGACACTAAAATCCTGGCAACAGTTAATGATAGGTCTCCTTATTACCTGCCTTACTCCCCCAGCATTCTGAGTAGAGTTCTAGAAAGTATCTAGTTTTCCATTAGAAGATTACTTAAGACTTTGGCACGTAAAGTAAACGCACTCACTGTTCTCTCTCTCTCTCTCTGTCTCAGGCTTCCCTCTGCCTGCCTGGAAGGGGGAGGGCTGCCTTAATCCTCTCCTAGGGTCCCCGTTGGCCTTCAGGCCCAGTGCATGTAGCTTTCTTTTACCTACAGGTTTCTGTAGCTGTTACGAATTCCTCACAGAATAGCTCCCAGAGGAACAGCATGTTCTTTTTCTTCCTTTAATTCACTCACTAGTCTTTGTTTACTTGGGCGACATGAACATTCCTTTGACTAAAAACCTGTCAATTTTGTTTTTCAACTCCTTCAATGGCTAATTTAACTGGCTCATTAGTGTTTTTAATGTGTGGATTTTTACTAGAATCCCTTGGAGTTTTTGTTGCCCCAGTTGATGTGGAGACACAAGCTGTCATTATAAAGCCTCTTAAGAAATTAAAACCATTTCTCTGAAACAATCTCCATAACGAACTCCCAGGATTTGTGTTTTACATCTCAGGCAGGACTTCTCTCTGATTAGATTCTTCATTTGTAAGCTTCTGAGGTTGAAATGAAGTTTCTTAGAGCCTTGGTTATGTGTCCAATTTGGAGAGGGGTGTCATGAAATCACTTGCAGTGTATGGTTTTTGTTTTTTTAGTTTGATTTTTGCTTCTCTTTTGTTTTGTTGTTGTTTTTAAAGATGTGGCTATTTCCACAAAGGTTTGGGCAATTACATAACCACTGAAGGAGAAGAACTATCTAAAAACAAAACTGGGCAAAACAAAATGCAGTCTCTCAAACCATTAATTTCAATTTCTCACAGTATAATTTGGGGCTGAGGTGATATTCAGAGTAAAAGCCTATAATTTTGTTGTAAGTGTATTAAGTGTATTATACTCCTTCCTCTCGTTAAATTTCTATATCCAATTCCTCAGTGAGTTCTTAAAGCAAGTAGTGTATTGATTAGGTTTTTATATCAAATCTACTGCTAGACTGAGATAAAACTGACCTAGCTGATAAAACCAAAGACTTCCTTCTTTTTTTTTTCTCATAACCAGGGTCAATCCTAGGAAAAAATGTCAAGTAGGCACAGAGTGTCACTGTCTCTCCTCCTGTTTTGGTCCTTCCTTGGGGTCCCCAGCAATAAACTCCAAGTGTCTGTGTTGCCATGGAGGACCCCCTAAAGAAAACATTGACCACAGGTTGCATTTGCCTGGCAGATATATTTTATGAGGCCTGTACAGAGTTAACAATTGGTAAATGTCACATCAAAATTCAAGTATCAGAATCTCTTAGAAAACTAAAAAATTTGGCCTACAGAACCTAGAGTCTTGCAGAATAGCAGCTTACTTCTTCTTTTTGATTTTTATTTATTTATTTTGGACAAATAAAAATTGTATATATTTAAGCTATACAATGTGATGCTTTGATACCTGTATATATTGTAAAATGATTACCACAATGAAACTAATTACAATATCCATCATCCCCCATAGTTACTTTTGTGTGTGTGTGTGGTGAGAACACTTGAGATCTACTTTATTTTTTCTTAATGTAAGCATTTATCACTCACTATAAACTTTCCTCTTGGAACTGCTTTTGTTGCATCTCATACGTTTTGGTATGTTGTGTTTCCATTTTTGTTTGTCTCAAGATTTTTTTATTTGTCACTTTCGACATCTTCTTTGACTCATTGTTTGTTTAAGAGTGTGTTGTTCAGTCTCCATATATTTGTGAATTTTCCATGTTTTCTCCTGTTATTGATTTCTAGTTTCATACCATTGTGGTGGGAAAAGATACATAATATGATTTCAATCAATTTTCTTAAAGTTGTTAACTTGTTTTATGGCCTAACATATTATTTATCCTGGAGAATGTTTCATGTTCACTTGAGAATAATGTGTATTCCGCTGCTGGCCTGCAAGTTATGTGCTGAGAAATCAGCTGATAGCCTCATGGGGTGTTCTCTTGTATGTGATGAGCTTCTTTTCTTTCTCTGCTTTCAAGATTCTGTCTTTATTTTTGACAGTTTTATAATAATGTGCCTCAGTGAAGTCTTCTTTAGGTTGAACTTGATTAGCCACTTTTGAGCTTCATACACCTGGATATTGGTATCATTCCCCAGATTTGGGAAGTTTTAGGTCATTATTTCTTTAAAGAAGCTTTCTAACCCTTCCTCTCTCTCCACCATCTGGGACTTCTATAATGTGAACATTGTTTTGCTTGATTGTGTCCCATAAGTTGTATGGGCCTTCTTCAGTCTTTTTCATTCTTTTTTCTTTTTATTCCTCTGACTGCATAATCTCAAATTACCTGTTTTCAAGCTCACTGATTCTTTCTTCTGCTTGATTGAGTCTCCTACTGAAGCTCTCTATTGCATTATTTTTAGTTCAATCATTATATTCTTCAGCTCCAAAATTTCTGTTTTGTTATTTTTTATGTTTTGTCTCTTTGTTGAACTTTTAATTTGTTCTGATATTGCTTTCCTAATTTTGTTAAATTGTTTATCTGTGTTCTCTTGTAGCTCTCTGAGCTTCTTTTGGACAATTATTTTGAATTCTTTGTTGGACAATTTGTGGATCTCTATTTTTTGTGGTCAGTTATTGAAAATGTATTGTTTGCCTTTGGTGGTGTTATTTTCCCAGCTCTTCATGATCTCTGTAGCCTTGCATGGGTGTTTGCACATTTGAAGGAGCAGTCACGTCTTTTAGACTTTAGGGACTGCCTTTGGTAAGGAAAAACCTTCCCTGGTGTGTGGGGCCATGCTGGAATGTGCTGCGGCCCTGGGTCTAGTTGTGAAGGGTGCCAAGTATGAGTGTGAGTGGTGGCTGTGGGTCTGTGGGGGTATAGTGTCTTGTTGGCTCAGTCAGCCGGGGTCCACAACATCAAATCTGCATTCTGACAAATTCTGAGATGATCCAGATACTGCTGTTCCAGGAGCCACACTTTTTGAGAACCACTGCTTCAAGGTATTATTCCTCTGAGGGTTATTTAGATTTTCATTCATTCATTCATATACTCAATTTTTACTACAAAGTACTTCACTCTACATTGAAGATTCATTACTGATCAAATACATACGTTTCTTAATTGATAATCAGGCAAAATTTTAAACTTTATAATTATATATGTATAATTACAGCTGTTACAGTGTGGTGAAGAGTATTCAGTATGGCTTCTTTGAAGAATGACATTAAGCTAATCTATGGATCTAGTCCTAAGTAGGGCTTGGTCAGATTAGGGAGGAGAGGGGACCTTTTTAGGTCATAGGAAGAATGTCTGTGAAGCTAGGCAAAGCAGCCTCCCGGATCTAAATGATGAATCTCTGTTGGGGATTTGAGAGACTATGGGAGATATTTCAGGTTGGGATACTGCCCAGTCATCATTCCAAGGAGCCAGGTGCCTATTCTGATGACTTCTGAGGCTGATTGTTTCTAAAACTGCAGAGAACAGAGCCAGGAGAGAAGGAATTGTCAGTCCTGACGACCTGATCCATCAGTCCTAATGAAGTGGGCTACACAAGGGAACAGTGGCAAAAGTTATTTTGATCTTCCTGTTCTGGGGGAAATCTCAGTGGCATGTTGGCAACTCATCCCAGTTTTTCTCTACTCCAGTTTCTAGGCCTCTGAGCATTGCCAGGAAAAAAAAAAAAAAAAGATAGCAAATTGCAAGATCAGATCATTAAAATTTCAGGCTCAGCTCACCTGAGCCTCTGCCCTGGCTCGTCACATAAGCCTTGGATGCCAGTTTCTCCTCACATCTCCAATCTCATCTCCTTCCTGTCACCTGTGCCTAGTCCTCCCACATCATCTGTGGATTCTCCTCCTGTGCCATCTGAAAGTATGTATGTATGTATTTATTGTCTCATAGCTCTTTTTTCTTATTCTCAGATGTCTAAACATAAAATGCTTTGTTTTTGTTTGCCTTCTATTTCCTTTTCTCTTTTTGCCACAATCTATGAACAAGAATACCTTCTACTTCAAAAATATTTTTCTATATTTCTTCTCAAGTTTCTTCATCCATTTATTCTATTTATACATGTAAAATTTATTTGCAAATAGGAATATCTAATTCAGATCTCCAAGCCTTTGTTTTTACTCTTTGAGCAAATGGAATGGTTTTGACATTGTCAACCACTGTTGGCTCTTGGGAGGCTGATTTGTTTTCTGCCCCTTCATTATTCCTCATAGATTATCTTATGTCTTAATTTTCTAATATAGCAGTCATATGGAATGTTTTTTAAGGTTGTCTTTAGTTCTGAAATATAATAAATTTGCTCTTCTTCCACATAAATTTTTATTGAATCCCCAGGTTTTAATAAACTAATTGTGATTGTTCTCAAAGCATAATCAAAAAAAAAAAGAGACACATCTTTCACTTTACATTTTACAACTTCTCTTCTCCTTTCAAATTAATTGTACCAATGCTCTTGGCCAACTTCTTTTTATGTGATTTTCTTCTGGATTCTAAATACTTAAAAATGTGTCCTTTCCTAAAAGTGTATCTTACACACTGATTTTAAATATTTAACTTTGGAGGTTACTTTTATGCCCATCCAGATTTTTCCCAAGGTGGTGGAATCCTTGTGCCATTTTTCTTTTATGCAAAAAGCATAGCAGGTCCTTAAATTTTCTTCTCACACTTCTTTTGGGAGTACATTCATTTTACACATCTAATCTTGTGCCCTTCCCAATTCATATCCATGCATTCTCTTTCCAATACAGATCTCATGGATCTTCCAGTATTTGACTGATAATCCAAAACTTCATCCAGAAAGAAGCTTCCTTGGTTCTGGAGGAGGTGCAAATCCCAGTCCCTAGTCCTCTTGTATCCAGTAAAATTTTCTGTCTCTTTTCTCAAATATGACATTTGCCATTTTCTTTTCTCAAGGTCTGATAGCACTGACAGTTTTGAGTTTTGTTTCCTTGTTTGTATTATTTTCCAATTTAGGTAATTTTTATTTATTCGGTTAAGATTTTCTTTAACCTCACTCTTTTGACTCCTTGAGTTATAACTCTTTGCCTTATTGAAAGTACGGTGTTATTCCCTTCTCCTGTGTTTGAATTTCATTTATAGCCTGCCCTATTATCTCCATTTTCTATGATATTTTTCTCAATGTCCTTGCCTTTTCTTTATCCCCCATAAATTTTGAGTGGAGATGTGTCATTATTATCTGATAACTTGCAATGCATTAATATAATCTTAAATTCTATTACTTTTTTTTAAAGTGATTTTTAAAAATTAATTAATTATTTATTTATTTTTGGCTGCGTTGGGTCTTCGTTGCTGCGCATGGGCTTTCTCTAGTTGCGGCGAGTGAGGGCTATTCTTTGTTGCAGTGCATGGGCTTCTCATTGCGGTGGCTTCTCTTGTTGTGGAGCATGGGCTCTAGGCATGCAGGCTTCAGTAGTTGTGGAATGCAGGTTCAGTAGTCGTGGCTTGCAGGCTCTAGAGCACAGGCTCAGTAGTTGTGGTGCACGGGCTTAGTTGCTCTGTGGCATGTGGGATCTTCCTGGACTAGGGATTGAATCCGTGTCCCCTGTATTGGCAGGTGGATTCTTAACCACTGTGCCACCAGGGAAGTCCCTATTACTGCTAATCTTTATGCTGACATGTTTTGATTCATATTTCTTAAATTGTCAAAAACATGAAAATCATAAAGATTTCTGACTCTTGTCTACATAGACTAAGGAATTTAGCAAATTCTTATTTCTCCTCATCTTTTTAAAAATGTATTCTTGTGTTTGTTATAATATCTGAACTCTTTCATTCAGATTATTTTCAAATCACTATTTGGTATTGTGTGTCTTCTCTTAATTTCTATTTTTGAAGTATGTATTTAGTTATGTAGCCATATAATAACAATTATTTTATTTAACCTTTTGTTTAACATGTTCAATGCTAACCATCAAGACTTTTTAATCGTGTGTTCAATATTTTTATTCATCTCGAGAACAAACAGAATATATCTTTAATTTTATCAAAGAAGTTCAGTCAAAATACCTGGGAATCTCTTACTGTTAATTTCTCCTAAGAAAGACAACTTACACAGGAATAGATTTTTCACCTTGAAATCAGTACTAGGTGGAAAGAGCATAGATATTCATCGACACGGAGTTAGTTAACTATATAGTGGTCCATCAATACAACAAAATGCTATGATACTATTTTTTTAGAAAAGAAACAAAAAGCTCTCTATACATAATATGGAAAGATTTCCAATTTATAACACTGATGAAACGAAAACATCATGGCACACTGCACATCCATGTTCAGAGCAGCACTATTCACAACAATTAAGAGGTGGGAGTAACCCAAAAATCCACCCATGGATTAATAGATAAATGAAATGTGGTATATACATACAGTGGAATATTATTCAGCCTTTAAAGGAAGGAAATTCTTCTATGCTGCAACATAGATGAATCTTGATGATATTAGCTAGTCACAAAATGACACTGTATGATTCTACTTATATGAGGTATCTAAGGTAGTCAAATTCATATAAACAGAAAGTAGAATGGTAGTTGCCTGGCACTGCGGGGTGAAGAGAGTGGGGAGTTATTTAATGGGTATAGAGTTCAGTTTTGGAAGATGAAAAAATTCTGGAGATTGGTTCCACAATAATGTAAATTTTACCTAACACTACTAAACTGTACACTTAGAAATGGTTAAGATGGTAAACGTCATGTCATGCGTTTTTTACCACCATATAAAGATCATGGTACAGGGTATGAAAACTTTAAGGTAAAAAAAAATGGGTTCAAAACATAGATATATTTGTAATTACTTGAATATGCACAAACAGTAAAACATTCAAAGGAATATATCAATAGTAGTTATAAGTGGGTAGAAGTTTAGAACATGCAGATGTGTGCATCAGCATTGAGAGGGAGATTTTTCACTGGATAGTTGTTTTTATATTCTATTTTTTTAATCATGAGAATGTATTACTAATTCATTAAAAATATGACAAACAAACCCAAACAGTGAGTAGATAGTGTTGGTGTTTATGTTCCCCCAAATCCATCTCCTACTTCACAGTAAGAGAAGTTACGTAACTAATAGGAGGTAATGCTTCTTGAAGCCTCCATTCCCAGGGCCTAAAATGTTTCTTTTTACTGATAAAACCTCTGAACTGACTGTAGTAAGCACAGTAATGACTCCCTTCCTCCTGAAAAGATGTCCTCATCCTACTCTCTGGAACCTGTGACTTTCCATGGCAAGGGAGAATTAAGTTGTAGATGGAATTAAGGTACTCATCAGCTGACTTAAGATAAGGGGTTATTCTGGATTATCCAGTGGGCTTAATATCATCATAAGGGCTTCTTAAAAGAGGAAGAGAGGCAGGAGAGGGAGTCAGAGAGACATGATGTGAGTCTCTACCTGCTGTTGCTGGCTTCAAAGATGGAAGAAGGAGGCCACAATCCAAAGAGTGTGGGAGGCCTCCAGAAGCTGGAAAAGGTGAGGAAATGGATTCTACTCTAGAGTTTCCAGAAGGAATACAGACCTGCCAACACCGTGATTTCAGCCCAACGAGACCTGGGTAGGACTTCTGACCTACAGGAGTGTAAGATAATAAATTTGTATTTTTTTTCGAAGTTTGAACTTTAAAAAATTAATTAATTATTGAAGTATAGTTGATTTACAATGTTGTGTTAGTTTCAGGTGTAGAGCAAAGTGATTCAGAGATAAATCTATTCTTTTTCAGATTCTTTTCCCATATAGGTTATTACAAAATACTGAGTATAGCTCCCTGTGCTAAACCGTATTTCCTTGTTCTTTGTCTATTTTATATATAGTAGTGTGTATATGATGAAGCCACTAAGTCTGTAGTCTTTTGTTACATCACTCATAGGATAAAGTGACTATGGAGTGGGCTGAGGAAACAAAATAATCCAACTCCAACTAGTCTCTCTAAAAACCTAAGTGTTTATTCATTTTATGAATTAAATTTGGATAAAGATGAATAAGAAAAAAAACCCACAGATATTGGTACATCATCTATTCTTTAATGTAGGAAAGAAGACTGAAATCAGAGTGATTCTCTTCCTTTAAAAGTAACATATTTTTCTAATTGTGTGATTTTTCCCTTTCCGTTAATCCTTGGAAAAAAAAACACAAACCATCATTACCCAATCAGCAAATAGAAAATACAAAAGAACAAAAAAATCACTCTTGAAATTAAACACAAATCAGGACATGCCTAAGTGGGATCTTTTTTTGCACTGAGGTATTTTGCAGTTTTTCCTTGGTGTCAAGCACAATGCTTTAATTCTGAAAACCACATCAAGTAGGAATGATCAGTATTCTCATTTTATTGATGATAAACCCAAAGCTTAAAACAGTTGAGTAATTTTTCCTTGCTAATCAGTTTTGAACCCATGTCTGTTGACTCAAGGGCCCACGTTCTTAAGCACCAAAGTTCCCTGCTCTCATGTCCTACTTCCATTCCTCCTGACTGTTCTCCAGAAGCATTGCCCTTTATATCTTGCTTCTGTGGCCCCTGGCCTCTCCCTATGATATATTTCTCATCCACAGACTTTATCATGTTATCTTTTTCCCTCACATTTGGTCTTTCAAATCATTGATCCCTATTTTTCTAATATTACCTCTACTCTTTACTACTTTCAACATAGATTTTAGTATACTATTGCACTTTTAGTGTCCTTGTGTGTGTGTGCAAGTTTGGCTTTTTTTGAGGCTGATCATTTAAAATAATTCTATACTGACACTTATTTGCTCTTTTATCTCTTGATTTATAGAAACACATAGGAAAATACAAAGTGAAAACACAAAGTAAAAACACAAAGTAAATGTTTTCTAATTTTTTTCCTCTGTTTTCTATGACAGATTCCCCTCCCCTCTTCAAATCTATGGCATCTTTTCACTTCTCTTGGGTTCTACATTCCACAGAAGATAGCTCTATAAGTACAAAATGTTAAGAACTAACCATTTCCCCACCTTCCACGTGGAAACTGGTGGCATCCCTCTGGTGGATCTTTACTTGCAGGGACCACCCAGTGCTGATTCTGACCAACGTGATCTAATGCAGCTTTCCTGAACTAAGGAAGCATTGTTTACTGCTTCCTGCTTTTCTGGTTCAGTGCAAAGCAATTTGTCTTTTCATATTAGAAGTTGTTTGAAATTTTTCTCTGGAATTTTCTCAAAAACTTAAGCAGAAGCATGAAAAATACAATCCCCAGAGTGGGGATTAATTAATCCCTGAAGCTTCCTGTTTATATCCCTTCTTGAAGCCTCCTTCACTTGCTACAATGTCATTGATTGCCTGTCTGCTTTTACCATTGCCTAAAAGCCCAATAGGACATCCTTAGGGACATGGAAAGAGAGGGAGTGATGAAGTTTCTATAAGTGGACGCACATTGTGTGTGCATGCTTTACTGTTTGTCTTAGCACTTACGTCTTTGAGGTAAGGATCTATGTAGGACAAAGGGCACGTATAGGAGTCTCTTAACTCCCTCTCCTCCCCTCCACTCCTCTCTCCTGCAGGAACCTACTGTTATGACTCACAGGGTACAGCATTCTCTTGCCACTGTTATTTTTCTCACCTGACCTCCTCTGGGCTTTGTCTAGTAGAAATTCCTTTCAGAGTATCACATTGTTGATATTCATTTTTGTTTTTCAGTGCTGTTGCAACTTTGCAACTCATTGTAACCTTTCATTGCTGTTGCAGTGGGAAAGGTGAGAAGAGTGAATGGGTACCACTCCCATAACCCAGAAGTCAGCTCCAGGAAGACATTTTTGCTACCTAAGTGCTTCTTCTTTTCATCCTCAGCAGGAGCCATCATCTCTGCATGCTACTATTCCATCCCTAGCGACTTGCTCTATTTTCTTTTGTCTTCCTCTCCTTTACTTCCTTTCCATTTCTTTCTGAAGCCCACGTAGGCTCTGTCCTCTTACAGCACCAAAGATTTTCTATGTTCAGGTGGCAACTCTGTTCTGCTATCTATCGCTTGTCATCTTTAATTGCAGGCCTTTGAAACTGGCACTGGTTGCCTGTCTCCCATTCAGGACCTTGAGTACTTTGCTTGTATGTAGCCCCCTTACATCCCAAGGGATGCATGCGATGTTCTTCCCAGGAGGTCCTGCTGTGCCCTTTCCTCCACCCGAACATGCTTTCCCAACTGTAGGTTATACTCAGATGATTTATTGAGCCTCATCTGTAACATGTTTTTGATTCCCATATACTCACTGAGAACCCTCTGTGTCCCTACATGAAAAGCACGTGGCAGGTAGTTAACCTTATCTTCCTTCGCCACAGTTCTATTTCATGCCTGTGTCAGTGAGACCGACTCCTAAACTGTCTGTTCCTTCTACTGAAATCATCCATATGTCACAATTTCTTCTTAACAAGTCACAGAACCATTGATCCTTAGGGTTGAAAAGGATCTTAAAAGTAATTTAGCTATATATAATGACATTGGGATAACATGACATAAAATTAAGCAGTCATGATGTGAAATTAAATATACAATATGACCTTGTGTGTGTGTGTATGTGTGGTGTACGTGTGTGTGTGTGTGTGTGTGTGTCCTGAAAAATGTAGACATCACAATGTTAACAGGGTTGGCTCTGGGTGTAGGATTACTGTTGCTTTTAGACTTCTTTCCTACACTTATTCACATTTTCTTTAATAAGTAATACCAGATTATAGGAAACACTGGAGAATCACTTTTAAAATTCCAAGGAGAAAATTTTTCAGCCTAGAATTCTATACCGATCCAATTAATTATCAATAGCATGCTGAAATGCAGACATGTTAGACATGAAACTACTAAAAAATGTATCTTCAACTTGTCCTTTTAGGAAGCTCAGTGAAAATGATTTATTACAAAACAAGGGAATAAGCCAGTGAAGCAGAAGACATGGGATGTAGGAAGCAAAAAACCCAAACCAAAAAATCTTTGAAGAAATAACTAAGAAAGTGGACATGAAAACAGACATGGAAAGAAATCACCTTAGAAAGGAGAAGAGGCTGAATGGGAGAGCTTGTTTTTTTTTTCCTTTGGGAGAAATAATTAAGAAGAAATTAGCTCTGATATGTCCCTAGATGTCATTTTCAATGTATAGTGTTATTCACACATTCACTCACACAGCATCTATTTACTAAGCATATATTATGTGCCATTGCTATGCTAAGCGCTGCTTAAAATAGAGAACCAAAAAATCATCTTTTTCTATGTAGCATAAGAAAACAATGGTTATTATCTCCTTTAATTTCCCCTGACAGCCCCATTTTATAAATTAAATCTTCTCTCCTTGTAATAAATAAGGATGTCAAGTTCAGGGGGTTTGCATAACTTTCTCAAGGTTGCCAATTAACAAGTGCCAGGGCTGACATTCAAACAAGGACTTAAAGGCTGTGTTGTCTTTCCTCTGTTCAAAGTAAGGTTTTTCTTCTTCTTCTTCAGGGGGAAATGAAGTCTCTGCTAGGAAATCCTCTTTCTTAGAATTGTATACTTAGCAAAAATGGTGAGGAAAAGAATTTTGAAATCTCTCCTGGCTGGCCATTTTGCAGATTATGTGTCTGGATAAATCTGCACCTGATCGTCTATGACAACCCGCTCCTGTACAGATGGACGCCCAGCAGACGATGCTGCAGCTCGCAGCCTGAATTACTGCCGCACTTTGCAGAATGTCTGCTCAGCGTAACCGCAAATGGAAAATAAACTTGTAAACCATCGTCAGTGATGTAGCTCAAAGACTTGACGTGCTGAAGTGTCTTTAAATTTGTTGTTCATTACAGAATGCCCTTTTTCAATGGGCAGAATTCATTTTCTCCTCCTTAAGTGAGCTCAGTGAGGGGAAAACGGATTGTGAAAGGAAGATGAAGGTCTGATTTCCTGGTGCCCTGTGTGAAATACATTCTCTCCTTCAAGGCGAGGATCATTCTCGTCTTTCTTCTCCTCACCCCGTGACCTCACCCCACTCCACAAAATTCCTCCTCCAACAGTCTGTCACTCTTAGGCAAGCTGCTCCAAGGTACCCAAACTCTGAGTCCACCTGTGAGAGATTTGCTGGGTGTGGACAGGTGTGCAGCCTCTCTGATGTTAGGTTTGATACAAGCCCTCAACTAACCTCAGGTTTGGTTGCACAGTGGTTTCAGGTTTCAACTCTGCAAACCAGGACTGCCTTGGTTCTAATCCCAGCTCTATCTCCACCGAGCTCTGTGACTCTGAACAAGCTATGTAATTCCTCTGTGCCTTGACTTTCTCTAAAGTAGGAATGATAACAATAGCCCTTTCTTTGTAGGATTTTAATGGGCACTAAGTGAGGTCATGTATGTAAAGCACTATTGGCAAAGCATGTGGGTGATTTGGGGTTTTACCAACTTTCTTTTCACCTGTCTTCCTAGCCTCAAAATAATTTGTCCCAGGATTACAAACAAAAGATTCCCACAGTATGATCTGTCTCCATGTAACTGACTCTGGATTCGATAAGCAGTTTTCATTCCCAATCTCTTCTCCCTGATCAGACACTGTGTCCTCTATAGCAATGCACTCAGCTTTGATGCCTCATGTCTGCAGTTCCATGACTCTGCTGGTGCTAAATGCTTAGACTCCAGACACTTCTTTCCTGCCCAAGAGTGAGTGCCTTTCTCTTTCTACAGCTGTTCCTCCCCTGGCACCTCACAAAACCTGCTAACTTGGAAATCTGTGTCAGGATTCCGGTGAAAATTTAATTGGTAACTTTCTCAAAGTTATACATTATTAAGAGGTTCTTAATGGCCAAACAAGGTTTCCAAAAGGGAAATACTTCTCCTCAAACCCAGAAAATGCAACTAATGCTCTATGTCAGCTGTCTGGGCTACTGTATCTCCAGTCCTGAGCACAAAGGACGATTCCCCCACTTACCAAACCTCCTCCATGCACGTCCAAGGCAAGCCTGAGTCCCCTACGGTTCACTAATCAGGGATAAGGAGACAAGCCTGTGTCCAGCCTGCTTTTAACCTTCAAGGACGCTGAAAACCAAAACCAGCAAAACCTGTGAAGGAAAAGAAAGCTTACCTTTTCCTTTAAGATTGGGGCAACCCTAGGATCTATCCTAGGTGTGTCTCTATCTTCCTCCATTTCTCTTTCCTCTCCTCCTCTCTCCTCACTTTACACCCATCCACGGCTTAATAACCATCTCTAAATGTGTAGACCTCTGGGAGAGGGGTAGCCCCACCCTCTCCATCCTCTCCAAGGAGGAGGAATGCTCATCTGACGACTGGCGCCCTTTCGAGAGTAAGCAGAATCACTGCGTCTTGAAAGACCAGTTCATGGGGTGCATCTTTCACTGGTTTCTTCCTTTCTCCTGGCTTGACTATTAAAGACTAATTCACAATCACTCATGAGGGGAGGCTCTGGCACCTTGCTCTGTCTCTGCTCTCTGTGCAGCTGCCCTGCTTGGCTGCTCCAGGGCCTGTTGCTTCCAAGTAGACCTGGCCACCCCCTGCTGCTCTTGTTGACTTTCCCTGGACTTCCCTCTTTCTCTTCACCATGGTTGGATGGGGTAGAGATTCAGCCATCACCCTTTTCTCTCTCAGCCTCTCTCTCCCTCTCCTTTTTCTCTTTCTGCCACATAGCAGCTGAGGTATATAGCAGCTGCTGTAGTTGGGGCCTTGTTTGGTTAAGCAACAGGACTTGGGAAATAATGTCCTTTTAATAAATTTTATTTATTTATTTATTTTTGGCTGTGTTGGGTCTTCGTTTCTGTGCGAGGGCTTTCTCTAGTTGTGGCAAGCGGGGGCTACTCTTCATCGCGATGCGCAGGCCTCTCACTATTGCGGCCTCTCTTGTTGCAGAGCACAGGCTCCAGACGCGCAGGCTCAGTAATTGTGGCTCATGGGCCCAGTTGCTCTGTGGCATGTGGGATCTTCCCACACCAGGGCTCGAACCCATGTCCTCTGCATTGGCAGGCGGATACTCAACCACTGCGCCACCAGGGAAGCCTTAATGTCCTTTTTAAAACAATTTTTTTGGGGTTGTTTTGAATTTTATTTTATTTTTTTATACAGTAGGTTCTTATTAGTCATCAATTTTATACACATCAGTGTATACATGTCAATCCCAATCACCCTATTCATCACACACACACACACACACACACACACACTGCTTTCCCCCCTTGGTGTCCATAGGTTTGTTCTCTACATCTGTGTCTCAACTTCTGCCCTGAAAACTGGTTCATCTGTACCTTTTTCTAGGTTCCACATACATGTGTTAATATATGATATTTGTTTTTCTCTTTCTGACATACTTCACTCTGTATGACAGTCTTTAGATCCATCCACGTCTCTACAAATGACCCAATTTCATTCCTTTTTATGGCAGAGTAATATTCCATTGTATTTTTCTCTTTCTGACATACTTCACTCTGTATGACAGTCTTTAGATCCATCCACGTCTCTACAAGAGACCCAATTTCATTCCTTTTTATGGCAGAGTAATATTCCATTGTATATATGTACCACACTTCTTTATCCAGTTGTGTGTCAATGGGCATTTAGGTTTCTTCCATGACCTGGCTATTTTAAATACCACATCAATGAACATTGGGGTGCATGTGTCTTTTTGAACTATGGTTTTCTCAGGGTATATGCCCAGTAGTGGGATTGCTGGGTTGTATGGTAGTTCTATTTTTAGTTTTTTAAGGAACCTCCATACTGTTCTCCATAGTGGCTGCATCAATTTACATTCCCACCAACAGTGCAAGAGGTTTCCCTTTTCTCCACACCCTCTCCAGAATTTGTTGTTTGTAGATTTTCTGATGATGCCCATTCTAACTGGTGTGAGGTGATACCTCATTGCAGTTTTGATTTTCAT
>NC_041215.1:73652911-73653443 GCF_002837175.3 Physeter macrocephalus | reverse complement strand
TTCCTAGGTATTTTATTCGTTTTGTTGCAATGGTAAATGGGAGTGTTTCCTTAATTTCTCTTTCAGATTTTTCATCATTAGTGTATAGAAATGCAAGAGATTTCTGTGCATTAATTTTGTATTCTGCAACTTTACCAAATTCATTGATTAGCTCTAGTAGTTTTCTGGTGGCATCTTTAGGATTTGCTAAGTATAGTATCATGTCATCTGCAAACAGTGACACTTTTACTTCTTATTTTCCAATTTGTATTCCTTTTATTTCTTTTCCTTCTCTGATTGCCATGGTTAGGACTTCCAAAACTATGTTGAATAATAGGGGTGAGAGTGGACATCCTTGCCTTGTTCCTGATCTTAGAGGAAATGCTTTCAGTTTTTCACCATTGAGAATGATGTGTGCTGTGGGTTTGTCATATATGGCCTTTATTATGTTGAGGAAAGTTCCCTCTATGCCTACTTTCTGCAGGGTTTTTATCATAAATGGGTGTTGAATTTTGTCAAAAGCTTTCTCTGCATCTATTGAAATGATCATATG
>NC_041215.1:73650765-73651650 GCF_002837175.3 Physeter macrocephalus | reverse complement strand
AATTTACTGAGGCTTGATTTGTGACCCAAGATGTGATCTATCTTGGAGAATGTTCTGTGCGCACTTGAGAAGAAAGTGTAATCTGCTGTTTTTGGATGGAATGTCCTATAAATATCAATTAAATCTATCTGGTCTATTGTGTCATTTAGAGCTTGTGTTTCCTTATTAATTTTCTGTTTGGATGATCTGTCGATTGGTGTAAGTGAGGTGTTATAGTCCGCCACTGTTTTATTAATTTTCTGTTTGGATGATCTGTCGATTGGTGTAAGTGAGGTGTTATAGTCCGCCACTGTTATTGTGTTATGGTCGATTTCCTCTTTTATAGCTGTTAGCAGTTGCCTTATGTATTGAGGTGCTCCTATGTTGGGTGCATATATATTTATAATTGTTACATCTTCTTCTTGGATTGATCCCTTGATCATTATGTAGTGTCCTTCCTTGTCTCTTGTAACATTCTTTATTTTCAAGTCTATTTTATCTGATATGAGTATTGCTCCTCCAGCTTTCTTTTGATTTCCATTTGCATGGAATATCTTTTTCCATACCCTCACTTTCAGTCTGTATGTGTCCCTAGGTCTGAAGTGGGTCTCTTGTAGACAGCATACAGATGAGTCTTGTTTTTGTATCCCTTCAGTGAGCCTGTGTCTTTTGGTTGCAGCATTTAATCCACTCACATTTAAGGTAATTATCGATATGTATGACCATTTTCTTAATTGTTTGGGGTTTGTGTTTGTAGGTTCTTTTCTTCTCCTGTGTTTCCCACTTAGAGAGGTTCCTTTAGCATTTGTTGTAGAGCTGGTTTGGTGGTGCTGAATTCTCTTAGCTTTTGCTTGTGTGTAAAGCTTTTGATTTCTCCATCGAATCTGAATGAGATCCTTGCTGGGT